>NC_081179.1:13952996-13970496 GCF_012432095.1 Onychostoma macrolepis | reverse complement strand
AACCAAAGAATTTCTGCACAAGCTGTCAGAAACCGTCTCAGGGAAGCTCATCTGCATGCTCGTCGTCCTCATCGGGGTCTCGACCTGACAGCGGCTCGTCGTCGTAACTGACTTGAGTGGGCAAATGCTCACATTCGATGGCGTCTGGCACTTTGGAGAGGTGTTCTCTTCACGGATGAATCCCGGTTTTCACTGTACAGGGCAGATGGCAGACAGCGTGTATGGTGTCGTGTGGGTGAGCGGTTTGCTGATGTCAACATTGTGGATCGAGTGGCCCATAGTGGCGGTGGGGTTATGGTATGGGCAGGCATATGTTATGAACAATGAACACAGGTGCATTTTATTAATGGCATTTTGAATGCACAGAGATAGCGTGACGAGATCCTGAGGCCCATTGTTGTGCCATTCATCCACGACCATCACCTCATGTGACAGCATGATAATGCACGGCCCCATGTTGCAAGGATCTGTACACAATTCCTGGAAGCTGAAAACATCCCAGTTCTTGCATGGCCAGCATACTCACCGGACATGTCACCCATTGAGCGTGTTTGGGATGCTCTGGATCGGCGTATACGACAGCGTGTTCCAGTTCCTGCCAATATCCAGCAACTTCACACAGCGACTGAAGAGGAGTGGACCAACATTCCACAGGCCACAATCAACAACCTGATCAACTCTATGCGAAGGAGATGTGTTGCACTGCGTTTGGCAAATGGTGGTCACACCAGATACTGACTGGTTTTCGGACCCCCCCAGACCCCCAGACCCCCAATACAGTAAAACTGCACATTTAAGAGTGGCCTTTTATTGTGGCCAGCCTAAGGCACACCTGTGCAATAATCATGCTGTCTAATCAGCATCTTGATATGCTACACCTGTGAGGTGGATGGAGTATCTCGGCAAAGGAGAAGTGCTCACTAACACAGATTTAGACAGATTTGTGAACAATATTTGAGAGAAATAGGCCTTTTGTGTACATAGAAAAAGTCTTAGATCTTTGAGTTCAGCTCATGAAAAATGGGGGCAAAAACAGAAGTGTTGCGTTAATAATTTTGCAAATAATTTTGTTCAGTGTGTGTGTGTGTATGTATATATATATATATATATATATATATATATACATACAAATTTCTCCTATATGTAGGTATAATGATTTCTCTTCCGAAACATATTTTACTGTGTTTAAAATGTTATAATATTTCATTTTATCAGGCAGCTATTGAAAACTGAGTTGGGCTCATTCTTTACAGAATACCTCCAGGTAAGATGTTTAATTTATTTATTTTTTCCCAGAGATGTGTTTGTTCTAATATGTACATTTAAAAAAGGAATACATTTCTTCCCTCTTTTCCTCATTATCAGAATCAGCTTTTAACTAAAGGCATGGTCATTTTACGGGACAAAATAAGGTTTTATGAAGGTATTACCCTCCCATTTTAAAGATAAAACGCATTCCTAAAAACTATTTTTAATGTTAATGTCATTACACAGTATGTTACTTGTATGTACACAAACAACGCAAACTGTTTTTCTTCTGGCTGAAAATAGGTCAGAAGTTACTGGACTCTTTGGCTGAGACATGGGACTTTTTCTTCTGTGATGTTCTCACCATGCTTCAAGCCATCTTCCACCCCGTCCAGGTACAGTCTAGTCATCCTTTGTGAAATAACTGGTCAGACATCAGTTACAGGAGTGCTGTGTGTTCATGGCATTTCAGGGGAAGGAGCCATCGGTGCGTCAGCTGGCCCTGCTGCACTTCCGAAACACCATCACCCTTAACATGAAGCTGGAGGAGGCTCTGTCCAGACCACGAGCCCGCGTCCCTCCCTCCATCGTCCAGATGCTTTTGGTGTTACAGGTACACATCTTCTTAGATCATGTGAAAGATCCAGCCATACTGTCATGAGCTGCACCCAGAGATTATAACACAGTGACTTCAAGACGGGTCATTTGCGATGATTTCAGCAGTTGTGTCATATTGAGTGAGACATTAATCATAGGCCTTGTGTGTCTCAACTACAATGACTGTAATTAATATTTCAAAAGGGATAAAGTCAATGTGAAACTCATAAATATGTCATCTTCCCGTCTCACAGGGGGTTCATGAGTCCAAAGGTGTGAGTGAAGAATACCTGAAGCTGGAGTCTCTCATTCAGAAGGTGGTGTCACCGTACCTGGGCACGCAGGGACTGTGTTCACATGAGTGTGGCGCCTCTCAGTGCTCCTGTGTTATCGGTGAGAGAAGCAATAAACCAGCATTTCGACAACCCAAAGTTTCAGATATCCAAAGAAGAGAACTTAAGGGATAGTTCACACAAAATAAAAAGGCAGCTGTATATTTAAAAAAATAACAATAGTAATAACATTTGTAGTTTTAACTGGATCAAGACAGTGACAGCAGAACAGAAGAAAAAAATACGCTACGGATAAAAATGTTGGGGTCAGTAAGAAATTTGAATGTTTTTTAAAGTCTCTTCTGCTCACCAAGACTGCATTTATTAAAAAAAAAAAACAGTAATATTGTGAAATATTATTACAATTTAAAATAACTGGTTTTTATTATAATATAGTTTATTCCTGTGATGGCAACCTGAATTTTCAGCATCATTACTCCAGTCTTTAGTGTCACATGATCCTTCAGAAATCATTCTAATATGCTGATGTATTGCTCAAGAAACATTTATTATTATTATCAATGTTGAAAATAGTTGTGATGCTTTATATTTTTGTGGAACCATGATAATTTTTTTTTTTTCAGGATTCTTTGATGAATAGAAAGAAATCTTATTTAACATTAAATGTATTTACATTTATGCGAGTTAACAAAAGTTACAAAAGTTAAATCGGTAGCTTTTAAAGCATCAAAAAATGTTACTGACCCCAAACTTCTGAACAGTACTATATGTTATACATATAATTTATAATATAATTTTCAGCATAAAAGCTAGGAAGGACATAAGTGAAAATGTGAAAATGAACATTTGTATTTTAATAATGCAAAGAAATAAAACATTATTAAACTGTCCACCACTACTTTTCAGTGGTCCTCCTCATAATTTACACACACAATAATTCAGTAAAACATATAAATTAATAATGTTTAGCCTGCATCATAGAAATACAGAAAAAAGAAAATCAAAAATGAGTTTAAAAAAAGGACTGTTTTTATGTATTAAGACAAGTTTATACTGTTTGAGGAAAGAAAACACTATATTATATTAATGTTATAATATAAATTAATATTATAATGTGAATATAAAACACTATATTATTATATAAATAATATAGCATGTTGTTTCCAAAATTAAATAACTGGCTACATTTAAAATAATATCTGGAAAACATTTATTTTGTGTGTTTTTTCTACATGTTGTTAATGTTAGCTGTATAAACCTAGAGAGACTGATTTTAATTATATTCTAATTGTTTGTAAATCTCTTTTCACCATAAATATAATTTAAAATGACAGTTGCAAGGAGAAGCTTGATAAAAATCCACAAATACAATTATACATCTCAAGAAATAACATATTCCACAAGGGAGGAGAGATAAACACAGAAATAAATATTGTTTTCACAAAACGATTTGTTTCTTTATTTATTACTCTTAAAAACTAAGGCTGTCAGCAGAAAAGCAGAATGAATCTATCAATACCAAAGGTGTAAAAAAATACATTTAACTTGCATTTAATAAATGGATGAACTGTCCCTTTAAAAATCTTGCATATCATTATTCATTTCTTAAAAATCTTTCCAGAGAGGCGTTTGCAGTATTGCTGGTCCAAGTCTGCAGACCTGCCCTCCAGTAATCCAGTAGTGCGCTCCAAGAGTTACAACATCCCCATGCTGACCCCCGTGGCCGAGTACGACTCTGAAGTGAGCTCTGTGGGCAGCGTCGGCATCCGGCGTCACTCTGCATGTGATGTCACTTCCTGCATAGAGCCCCAGGGCTATTCGGCCCTGTCTGTGGGAATAGAGACCAGCTCGACCCCCAGGCTCTCACTCGATCACGACCTCACCCTGTCCGGTGTGATGCGAGGGGCCACCGGACAGCCCGCTCTGATTTCTCCACCCGTCTTCATCCACACCTCCGCAGGGTGTCTGCATGCAGCGGACACCCCAATGGCTTCATCCGAGGTGGACAAGGCGCTTTCGTCGCCCCCGAGCTGCTCCTCCAGTCCGGAGACGATTGTAATGCAGGGGCTGGACTCACTGGAATCGGATCCTGACGGAATCTTCATCGACTTTTCGCACTGCCGCTCCGATTCTTTCGGAACGAGCAGGAAAACTAGCTGATGGAATCAATTGCTGTGAAGAATCCATTTCAGATGTTTCAGATTATAAACTACCACTATTTTCTGTGAACTTGTGAAGTAGCTATGTACGTTGTGATTTTTAAAACTGGAATTTCATTCCTGCTTTGCGCAAAATCCAAGGCCGCTTTGTGGGAAAAATGGGAGAAGACTCAGTTTAAAGTGATTGTTTTCATAATGTTCTAAACCTGTGGTTGAATTTTTGAATTTTCTAGTTATTCATAGACAGTTGAGGTGGAATGTCTCAATTTTAATTAATACACATTTTACTGTATATCATTTATAGAAGCTTATTTCCGCAATGGAATAAAAAAAATTAAAAAGAGTGATTGCGGCTTTTTATCTCGCAATTTAGAGCTTATATCTCACAATTAAAGACTTTTTCTTAGAACTGCTATAGAAAATTGCAAGAAAAAATTCACCATTATGTTTTGGGGGTTTTTTTGGCCAAAAAAAAAAAATGGGGGGTATCAAGTCAGAATTCAGAAAAAAAAAGTCTGACTTCTAAGAAAAAAAAAAGCTTAAAACTCAAAATCTTGAAGGGTTTTAAGATCTTGATCTCGTCATTTGCGAGATGTAAACTCTAAACTTTATCATTTGAAATTGTGAGATAAACTCGCAATTGTGAGGAAAAAAAGTCAGCTTTTTAAAAAAAAAAAATTCCATGGCAGAAATAAACTTCCATACTCATTTTGTTTAAAGTTGTAGTCACATTTACTGTTGTTTGTCGAATTTTCGCAGGCGAAATCCAGTTATTTCAATAGGAATTCACACAGTTGGGAGTTTCACGTGAGGGAGAAAGAATTCGCAATGGGTTCATGTTTTTCACACTGATTTGCCACGTCGACCATCAGAAAGCTGATTGGTTTATATGTTCTTCTGTGTGAGGTGTGCTTTGTACATCAGTACCCAATCAATAGACAACTGGCCTTTTTATTCGCAAAATTGTGACTGCACCTTAAATGAGCTTCACGTATCGTAATGTGTTATGAGACGACAGTATGCCTAAATGTAGAAATCTCTTCCATTATTGTCACTCTTGATCACATGCACTATTTATTATTGTCATAGGGCTTTAAACGAACTACATTTAGTGCTTTTTAATCATTGTCAAGCTAACCTGCACTCTTAATGGTATGAAAAAAAATTAGTCTCTTAATCTGTGAGAATAACAGTTGCTAATGATTATACAGTGCAGAACATTGTTCGTCTTGAACACACTGTTTGTTTCTTAAGCTTGTTGCTTTTTTTATGTGACTATGAGCTACCTGGAAGTCAACAGGGTTTGCTAATTGAATGTGTTAACGAAAACTCCCTTTTAGTTAGTTGATAAAATAGTATAAATACAGAAAGATGGTGTTAGATGAAAGTGGAATGCAAAATGTTACTTTTTGACTATAAAAGGCTATTTTATAAGAAGGTATTTGTTAATTTTAAAAGACTATTATCTGATTTCTTTAAATGTTAATTTAATTGGTAAATACGTATAAGTATAATTGGATAAACGCATATTTGAAATTGAAATTATGCGTAAAAGCCCCATTGTATAAAAAATTATAAGGTACTTTAAAGAGTTTTTTGTGATTTTTGTTTCTGTTTTCTATGTATGTAAGCTTTTTGATTTATAGGTTATAAGATAATGAATTTCTCTGTAGTTTTATAGATTTGAGATTGCACATACTTGCATAGATTTTTACACAAGCAACATTTTTTAGAAATGTAAAAAGTTTACAGTGGTACTTTAATACCTTGCACTGTCATTTCTGAAGTCTGTGCTTACTTTCATACTGAATTTGTTATCAGCTTTCATGTGTGCTGCTGTGGACAACCTCAACAAGACTGAATTTGTAGTAAAATACTTTTATGCTTCACGTTTATGGGTGTTTCAAAGGCTAAGTGTGAAGTCTGTGAACAAATAGGCTGGGTTTTATATTGGTCATGCTCATATTTTATTCTGTGCATTGATAGATTTCGTTATAATTTTCTTTGGTAACTCTGTCGGTAAGATAAACATATTTGCATATAAGAAAGCGTGAAAACCCTGTTCAAAGATAACTCTGGAGCTGAGTGTTTAAGGCCAGCTACGTCGAGCCGGAAGTGAAGTTCGATTCATAAATGAATCATTCTTTTGAGCCGAATCTTTTCAATACGTCGGTTGAAAGCATAGACTAAAAAGCGATCTGCGCGACTCTGGAATCAACAACTCAACGAGTCACTGAACCGAGACCAGCTTCTTTCAGATATGCCCGACTCCTATAATAACCGATAAGTGAACATTTGGAATGAAACGCGGATTTGACTCAAAGTTACTTTAATACCCTAATATCACAAAGTTTACAAACAATGACTTGTAAGAAACATAAATTTACGACCAAAAAGATCTGCTTTTTAAAAGTAAAACGTGCCAAGACTTTTTTTCAACGTAAATGATTTGTAGTGTTGTTTAATTAATTTTTAAGAGCTAATTATAGCCTATGATGTTTTTTAATATATAAAATGGAAGATTTCAGAAGGATCACGTAAGGACGTATTTGCGTCATGACGTAAAGATCCATGTTTTGTGAACCAATTCTTTGAAACTGTTCAAAAGAACCGATTCGCGCAAATGAGTCGCACTTCCCATCGCTAATAGGGGGGTTGTTGTTGTTTTTAAAACACACAATTTGAATTCACTTGAGCAAATGTAATACTTAATATGTTTTTTAAAGAAAAATAATTAATTCTGATATACATTTCAGACCTTTTGAGCATAAACATACGGATTTTTCAATACAATAAAACAAGCCCGCTGAAGAGTCACCCTCCCTGTTTTGAATAGACGAAGACAAAGGCTACCGGAAACCGGACTCCATAGTTTTCGTCAAATGGCTGATCTGTATTCACGCGAAATCGTTTGTTTTCTCCAACCGTTTACTTTCAGGTTTTCAAAGTATTTTCTGCGAGCTTTTTCATGGATCTATATTTCTGTTTACTAAACATGAGCCGCGATCTGGAAGTAGTCGCTACGAAGACCTGGCGGTGCAAATACAGCGACGTAAGCTGGTTATTCCCAGCGAATGAATCCCAGACCAAGTTTTAAATGCAACAAAGCGCGTTCGGTTTTTATTTTCGTTGTTCGTTTAATTCCGTTTCTTACTGCATTTCTTTTACATGCGGTCCTCGCCGGCAGAAGACCAGACCAGACTTACGTTAGTAACTTCGCTAAGCTAACGAGCCGCTCTTAGAAATGGAGATCCATGTCTCGAGCCTCTTCCCGGAGATCTTAGCGATGATTTTCAACTACCTGGATGTCAAAGGCAAAGGCAGAGTTGCGCAAGTGTGCACGGCGTGGAGAGACGCCTCGTACCACAAATCCGTCTGGAGAGGAGTAGAAGCCAAACTCCACCTGAGAAGAGCAAACCCATCGCTGTTCCCCAGCCTCCAAACCAGAGGCATCAAGAAAGTCCAGATCCTCAGCCTGAGGCGCAGCCTTAGCTACGTTATCCAGGGCATGCCCAACATCGAGAGCCTTAACTTGAGCGGATGCTACAACCTAACGGATAACGGCCTGGGACATGCGTTCGTGCAGGACATCCCGTCACTGAGGGTACTCAACCTGAGCCTGTGCAAACAGATCACCGATTCCAGTTTGGGCAGGATCGCGCAGTACCTCAAGAACCTAGAGCTGCTGGATCTCGGCGGGTGTAGTAATATCACCAACACGGGGCTGTTGCTTATCGCCTGGGGCCTTCATAATCTCAAAAGCCTGAATTTGAGAAGCTGCAGACACGTCTCGGACGTAGGCATCGGGCACCTGGCCGGCATGACGCGCAGCGCCGCGGAGGGCTGCTTGAGTTTGGAGCACCTCACTTTGCAGGACTGTCAGAAACTGACCGATTTGTCGCTCAAGCACATTTCTAAGGGCCTAAACAAGCTGAAAGTCCTCAACCTGAGCTTTTGCGGTGGCATATCCGACGCTGGCATGATCCACCTGTCACACATGACCCAGCTCTGGACTCTGAACTTGCGCTCGTGCGATAACATTAGCGATACAGGAATCATGCATCTCTCCATGGGCGCTTTGAGGCTGTATGGGCTGGATGTGTCGTTTTGCGACAAAGTGGGCGACCAGAGCCTGGCTTACATCGCGCAGGGCTTGTACCAGCTCAAGTCCCTGTCGCTTTGCTCGTGCCACATCAGCGACGACGGGATCAACCGGATGGTCCGGCAGATGCACGAGCTCAAGACGCTGAACATCGGCCAGTGCGTGCGGATCACGGACAAGGGCCTCGAGCTCATAGCGGATCACCTGACGCAGCTGACCGGCATAGACCTGTACGGCTGCACCAAAATAACGAAAAGAGGACTGGAGAGAATCACGCAGCTGCCCTGCCTTAAGGTGTTGAACTTGGGACTTTGGCAAATGACCGAGGTCAAGGGTTTAGGAGACGCGTCTGAGATCCTGCCCTGCTACACCTCCTAACTACCTCAGCGTCGCCAGCGATGTCTTGGTTTTTCTAGAGACGTCGTGTACTTTGTTACTAAGCCTGTTCGGAAAAGAGGCTTGATGTAGTTCAAATTGAATCAGCAATAAAACACTGAACAGCCTTGCTAATGGTATAGTCTGACGGTTCCCTTTGAATGCCTTTGTGTTTTTCTGTACTTTGTTTTAGAGCTTCATATTGAGGTAAAATGTCTTTTATTCTCATTTCCACTGACAAACGCTTTTTGTCACTGCCTTTAAGTATTTATCCTGAAATACCAGCATTATACTGTAAATTGAAGAGGAAAAAATGTTTACCATGTGAGTGGACAAAACTTGCTTGTTGGTTTTATGTGATTCCTCCCTGGTAAAATGGAACATATGCAATTTAAACTTTGTTTAAAAAAAAAAAAAAAGGCCAGTTTGCTTGTTAAAGACCTTCAAGATGTCTGTTTATTTTCCTATGATAAATGATTAAAGCTAAAATTGTTTTTAACTAAATTGTTTCATTCCTGATATTTTAAAATATATATATTGTATTCTCCAGTTCAATACAACACTCATTACATTGTTTGAATTACATTTCTTTCCATGGTTGTATTGTTTTTATTTTTTCCCACCACACAGATGAATAAGCACTTTTTAAAAAGCCTAAATAAGTAAACAGTGCATATGCATATAAGATAACATGATCAAATGTGTTTTATGTACATTTAATTGGAAGTAAAAAAGTGAAAATTAGATTTTCATAATGCTATACATTCCAAGCATAATTGATCACAATCAAACAATAAAGAAATACTTTTTATACATGCAGAATATTGCACCTCTTAGAAATTGCAAATAATTATATATTTTTTAAAATATATATATATATATATATAATATTTGTACATATCACTGATTATTGAGACATGGGACAAAACATGTCCAGCATTTGTAACTGCTAATAGGTTTAAAAATGAAAATATTTTCAATTGTAAATGTTATGGGGATTAACAATAGAATGTATTTAACACAATTATCCCCTTCAATTTGATTTTATCATTATTATATCAAATCTATGACACTTATTGTCTTCTCACTACGTCTAAACAGTGTGTCCACAGAGAAGGGTTCAATCATTCATATGCTATAAAAAATGGATAAAAATGTTTTTAATGATGAAAATGATCTTATTTTATCAAAGGCAACACTTAATAATATCTCATATCAAAGCAAGGTTGTTTTTAAATGACACATGCATGTTTCGTATGGTTTCAAAGTTGTGTCCCCACTTTTTGTCAACACTGTCAGACATTCATTAAAATATCAGGGACAGCTGTGACTCTAAAGGACCCCTCGCCACATTCCTCCTCTGCAGAGGACATCACTGCCAGACAGGCTCTGCTAAGATTTATAGTTTTAGAATATTTTAAACCCTAATGTTAATATTTCCTGGTCACAACCTTGATATGTAAACACCATCTTCCGATTTCTGAGGAAATTATTTGAAATATTTAGAGAATTTTATTCTCCTGAAGCAGGTTCCATTAGCATCTAGCATCAACAGAGAAAACAAAATGGCTACTATATGAACTCCATTTGTTTTGTGAAAAAAATGCCAAATTTGTCAACACCATCAGATGTCACCATCATAAGATTTTCTGTCTGACGGAGTTGACATTCAATGTAAAGTCATCATATTTTTGTGGTTTTCAAGTCATTTTTAATTATATTAAATATAAAATAGTGTTTAACTTTTCTAATACTGTATAAATACTAAATATGTGACCTGACAGTGTATATACATACTGTTCTGAGATGAGAGAAAATAGACCCTTTGTGTTTCGAAATATATATCAAAATACTTAAATGTGAATCTTTTATAAACAATAACATACTCGCTGTTTGTTGTTTTTATTTTAATACAGTAACTGATTGATTCAGCGTATTAAAATAACCACAAATTCAGGTTTTCTTCACCACTGTCATATGTACCAGCTCCGTCAGGTCTGTCACCTCCATCAGATGAATATTTTGATAATATTTCATTATGATATTTTATATTTGTTGAGGAATTGTTGGTCATGTTTGCTAACATGAGAATGTGTTTTGAAATGTTAAAAATATCTTGATTGCGGTTAAAGATAAAGTTGAAATTATATTACACAGTCCAAGGTAAAAAGCACATTTTGAGAAAAAAGAAAAGTTGGGAGGTTGCATCAAAGCATAACTCAGTAGCTTAGCACACATAAGATAAATAAATGTAGTTTCATTTGTCTGAGTACAAGGGTTTATCTTTTCAATTTTGCACCCTGTTTTGTCCCACTTCTCAAGAATCAGTGATATATATATATATATATATATATATATATATACACTCTCAGAAATAAAGGTACAAAAGCTGTCACTGGGGTGGTACCTTTTCAAAAGGTACACTTTTGTACCTATTAGGTTGTAATATGTACACTCTAAGTACTAATATGTACCTTTAAGGTACCAAAATGGACTCTTTAGGTACAAACATGTACCTTTTGAAAAGGTACCGCCCCAGTGACAGCTTTTGTACCTTTATTTCTGAGCGTGTATATATATATAATTACTTAAATACTAGGAAAATTAAATTAAAGTCACATTGAAAGAGAGTACATGTGATTTTCTTATCAAATACATGCACTGTAATGGAGGGCTCTTTGGTTAAAATATACAATAAAATCAGTAATATTGTGATTATTTAGTAAAATGTTTAGGCAAGAAGCTAAACCAATATTTGTATTTTAATAATACAAAGAAATAAAACAGCTACTTTTCAGCAGTCCTCCTAATAATTTGGCTGCCGAAATATCATATAAATGTTTCAACAGTTTGGACAAGCCTGGTATTTTTAAACCCAGGAACGGATCCAAACTACCAGCCTCTGGTTATCGTCAGTGAAACTGTATAAGTGCATAGAGCTTTGCCCCACAGTCTTAATGATTTCTGGTGGCATGAATATTCCTGTATTTGCATGTCAGCAGCTGTTTGAAGGTGTTCTTGAAGGTGACATTGCACAGGGCATAGCAGGCTGGGTTCACCGTACTGTTAATGTAGCAGAGCCAGTAGCCAAAGGTCCACATCGTGTTTGGAATACAGGCCGAGCAAAACGTGTTGATGAGCACCATGACATTGTAGGGCGTCCATGTGGCTGCAAACGCCACCAGAATGGCCATAATGGTCCTTGTGACCTTCTTCTCTCGCGATGATAAGCTCCTCCTCTTCTGATAACGTGGCATGAGAATCTTCTGTGACACCAGACTCAGCCTTTCCTTCCCGTTGGTCATGTCCTGACCTCCGTTGTTGGGTTTATAGGTGTTTTGCAGGTCCTTTTGGGATGTTGTTCTGAAGCAAGTAAATTTGACCCAACTTCCTGTGGCCAGCGGAGCTGATTGGTTCTGACGGCTTCTGATGTCACTGTTAGTGCTTATGGATACAGCCTCCTCATCCCTCTGATTGGAAGAAGCGAGCACACTTCCAGATATAGAGTCGTTCTCACTCTCACGCTCTTCTCCTGAAGGTGGGTACAGTGAGATCTTTGATGATTATGAGATTTAACTGTATTTGATTCAGCAAACTGTGAAAATAACATAATACTTGATTGACTGTATGTGGCCTGCTGCCAAGCTCCCAAAAGGACCATAAAAGTATCATAAAAGTAGTTATGTGTCTTAGCAGATTCGATTTCAGTCTTTTCTCATGCAAAGGTATAATATGGCTTCAGAGGACTATAGAGCACTTAACACAGGTCCAAAGACACAAAGGTGGCTGTGAAACAACAAAAAGATGTTATTGTTTTTAAATATTTTATCAATGATTTTTAACACATTTAGTGATTTTGATATTTTAACAATAAGATTTTTTAACAATAAAAAATACACACACACACACATATATACTGTGTATATATATACAGACGGACAGACAGATAGATAGATAGATAGATAGATAGATAGATAGATAGATAGATAGATAGATAGATAGATAGATAGATAGATAGATAGATAGATAGATAGATTGATTAATTATTTTTTCTTCCCTGCATCTGTACTGTATTTTCCATCAGTTTATAATATCTAAATACTTACTGCTGCTTTTATTATTTTATTATTTTTGTTGTACCTGACTGAATTTCAGTACTTTATTTATTTTATTTCCGTTGCCAAAGCAACATTTCTAATTTTTGTTTGTAAGTTGATTCGGTTTTTCCTCTAATATTTATATTTTTGAAATTTTATTTCAGACTTATTTCAATAAACACAAATGTTGTAATTAAATGTATTCATTTTTTAAATGAATTTTAGTTATCACTAACAACACTAATTGAAAATGTTTGGAAATTTCTGGTATAGACTATTTTTATGCTACACTCTTGTCTTTTTTGGAGCTTGACAGCCCTTGGTCTTTGGATATACATTGTGTAAAACATTATAGAATTCTTCAAAATATCTCCCATTGAAGAAAAAAGTAATACAGGTTTGAAACGATGAGAATATTTGAACTTACCTGTAGTGGCATCTGAAGCACTCTGCTTGCGTAGGACCATTTCCTGTCCTGCTTGGATCGACTTCCTCTCCGTATTGCTCCTAGTTGTGGGTCCAGCCTGGCCTCCATCATTACTGACTCTAGATACTCTCCGGTTGTCTCTGCTTTGGACACGGCTGCGGCTGGCTTTGGAGATCTGCCAGTACAGTACGGTCATGGTGACGACCGGCAGGTAGAAGGCAGCGATGGCTGTGCCGAAGGTCACCACGGCATTGGAGAAAAACTGGATGTAGCACTCGCCCTCAGGAACCGTCCGGCTGCCCGTGATGAACTGCCAGAACAGGATAGCCGGAGCCCAGAGAATGAACGACAGGATCCAAGCGGCGGCGATCATCATGCCTGCCATCTTGTGGGTCCTTTTGACCGGGTAGCTGAGAGGTTTGGTGACGCAGAAATATCGGTCAAAGCTGATGATTAGGAGATTCATAACGGAGGCGTTGCTCACCACGTAGTCCAGAGCCAACCAGAGGTCACACACCAAAGCTCCTAAAGGCCAGTGGCCAGTCACAATGTATACAGTGTACAGGTTCATGGAGAAAACGCCGATGAACAAGTCAGCACATGCTAGACTGAACAGGAAGTAGTTGTTGACCGTCTGGAGGTTCCTGTTGACCTTGATGGAGAGCATGACCAGCACGTTGCCGATGATGGTGATCAGGCTTAAAGTGCTCAGGCCGAGAATGATGAGAACGAGCTCAACAAGTGTGAATGGACTGCCTGGGGAAGAGTCGGTCTTGTTAGCATGGCTATAGTTTGGAGAAATAGTGAAGTTGGACGTCTCCATCTTTCCTCATCACAGGACATGCAGATCAGAGCCTAAGGGTTAAAAAAAGAATATTGTTACTTACATTTACAGATGTTTTTACTTGGGTCAGTAAGCAACCACATGGCCCAAAGCACCCTAGAAACTGCATAGCAACAGGATAAAACCATTTAATAAACGCTAACAACTGCATTAGCAACAGGATACAAACATTCAGAATCAGAACACTATAGCATCAGAATATTAAACGCAAAAAAGTTACATCTGGAAAACAAATTGTTAGATCTTTAGACATTTTTATAGTTTTGAAGTTTTATTTTATTTCTGTATATTTTTAGTTTGTCTTTGTCAATTTTCAATATATTTTGTATCAAAAATTAAAACTACAAATTATTTAGTAGAATTTATTATATATATATATATATACACTACACACACACACACACACACACACACACACACACACACACATATATATATATATACATATACATACAGTGTATATATATATATATATTAGTGCTGTCAAACGATTAATCGTGATTAATCGCATCCAAAATAAAAGTTTTTGTTTACATAATATATGTGTGTATACTGTGTATATTTATTATGTATATATGAATACAAACACACATGCATATATTTAAGAAAAATATGTTTATATATTAAATATATTTATATATAATATAAAATATAAGAATATGAATATATAAATGTATAAACGTAAATATTTTCAAAATATGTTTGTGTATTTCTATATATAATAAATATTTGGTCTTTTTCTAAAATATTTCTGTTTAGCTTTAATATAATTTTATACTTGTTGGCAAGGCAACATTTCTAGTTTTTAAGTTTTTACATTTTTCTTCTAATATTTATATTTTATTTCAGTTTTATTTCAATCAATTACATTTTTAAATTTTAGTTAACAATAAAAACACTAAATAAACATAATTTTCAGTTTAATTTTAGTTTTCAGTTTGTCTTTTAAATTTTCAATATATTTTGTATTAAAAACTAAAACTAAAAATGTATTTTGAAGTCATAAAATTTCCATTTTTGTTCCAGTTTTTTCAATTACATTATTTATATTTTGGTCAGTTATTTTTTTATTTATTTAACAGTTTAAATACTTTTTGGGGCCACTATATATTTATTGCATCTTTTACTACATTAAAAATACAATAAATTGTTCAGTGAACATCAATACTTTCTTTAAAATGCACAAAACGCTGTTAAAAAGGCCACTCCTGTTTTTATTGTTCAGAATATTACAGCCCGTACTGTGTGGAGAGTGAACTAGCGTGCATGTCTGTTTGCCAAACATCGTTCTCAAACAGAGAGTACATCTGTATTGTTTTGTTGGGCTCTGTTCTGCCAGATTTCCATTAAGGCACAGGAGAAGAGCCTCACATTGATGGGAGTGATAATACTGCAGGGAAAACATGACTAACTCTGATATTATCACACAGAGTTTAATGTAGCTGGATGGAGGAAAGGACTCTGATAGCATATGTTTTATTTACTGTAGCCAGGACGGCCTTTGAGGAGCAATAAGCACATTAGCTTTAGCAGGACAGCATGTACTGTACTTCATGCTTCAGCTTGGATCAGCACCAAAAACTTGGATCAGCACCAGTTGACTGGTCTTAGCTGGTTTAAGCTAGCGGTAGCTGGTTTTAGCTGGTCTCCCAGTCTGGATGAGCTGGGGTGTTGCTATGTGTTGCTAAGTGTTTTAGAGGGTTGCTATGGTGTTGCTGGGTGGTATTTGGCATGTTACTATATGGCTGCTCGGGTGTTGCTATGTGGTTGCTAAGATATTTTGTTTTTTAGCATGTTACTACAATATGTGATTGTTGGTGTGTTGATATGTGCTTGCTTAAGTGTTTAAGAGGGTTGCTAGGGTGTTCTGGTTGGTGTTTAGCATGTTACTATTTGGTTGCTGGGGTACCGCTATGTGGTTGCTAAGATATTCTGATTTTTAGTGTGTTACTACAGTATATGATTGATAATGTGTTGATATGTGGTTGCTTAAGTGTTTTAGAGGGTTGCTAGGGTGTTCTGGGTGTTGTTTAGCATGTTACTATGTGGTTGCTGGGGTGTTGCTTCTGGTTTTTAGCATGTTTTAGCAAGGTTTTTTTTTTATAAATTTTTTTTTTTTTTTTTGCATTATCTATTACTGCTAATTAAGCAGCTCTTGGGCGGCTCTATATGTGATTTAATATAATGCCCACAAATGGTGTATGTTGTTCATATAGGTGAGCTCCTGAACAAATATGTACTCTGTTAATGAGAGTTTGGGTTGATTTAGAGTGACTGAGGTTTTGTTTTACTACTGTGCTCAAAAGTGAATGGCCCTTGAATGGTTATTCTGTTTGTTAAGAGTAGATATTGTGGGGTCTGGTCATCATCACTCTCGGGATAAAGAATAAAGCTGAGGATGTGTGCTGGTGTGTGTTTTATATTCTCTTTGAAGTATAAATGACATTATGAGCTAATCTAATATGAATAATGTGAATATGGTACAACATATTACTGAAGCTCTTGGTATTTGTCTGCTGTTTTAAGTGAGACTAAGAATAGCACTAATGTGCTGTCACATTTGCTCACTTCTCAGAGACCAGTTCTTGTTGGCAAAAACAATGAGGACAGAGGAAAATATCAAGATGGAAGGTATTAAATTGTTAAAACATAAATATTCATTCTTTATCTTAAGATTGTGCCGATTTCAGTCAGCCGTCTTCACCCTCCTAGCTGGTGCCACAAGTTCTTGTTAGAAAGCCAGGGGCAATACAGCACAGCCATGTGGGAAATATCTCAGCGCTGTGACAAAGAACAGCAATCTTAGCCCCGGTGATAAAATCTGTACCTTGGATTAGTTTGTGTGTGTATGTTTATGTGTGTTTAGCTTCTGAAATTCTTTACATATTTCTTTTATTGTGTAGAGCAGCACGGGGCTAGTTGTCACACTTGTTACTCTAGTGTCACATGGTAGGTTAGTTTTTGAAAATCACTTTCTGCATAGGCACATACTTCAACCATTATTGCGCAGGCAAAAAAACTAAAACTAAAACTAAAAAAATACAGTACAAATATGTACATTGTTGTGACAACATGCCCCAATAGAGAACATATATAGGGGTAAGTTGTCACATGTTATAGACTTTTCAGCTAAATTTAAACAGTAAAACAATTATGAAATGCAAAAAATGAATGAAACATCAACATTTTCACTGTTATTCAATAAAAAAAAATAGTTAAACAATATTATAGAGTTTTACTTAATTTTAAACAATAAAGCATTTATGAAGTGTAAAAAAGTAAAAGGAAACGCAAAAATATTACTTTAGCATACACATGTTGTCATAAAACACGACAACACGTCATAAAACACGACAAC
>NC_081179.1:13887996-13950496 GCF_012432095.1 Onychostoma macrolepis | reverse complement strand
TATCTATCTATCTATCTATCTATCTATCTATCTATCTATCTATCTATCTATCTGTCTGTCTGTCTGTCTGTCTGTCTGTCTGTCTGACTGTCATCTATGTGTCTGTCTATCTATCTATCTATCTATCTGACTGTCTGTCTGTCTGTCTATCTATCTATCTGACTGTCTGTCTGTCTGTCTGTCTATCTATCTATCTATCTGACTGTCTGTCTGTCTGTCTATCTATCTATCTATCTGTCTGTCATCTATCTGTGTCTATCTATCTATCTATCTATCTATCTATCTATCTATCTATCTATCTATCTATCTATCTATCTATCTATCTATCTGTCTGTCTGTCTGTCTGTCATCTATGTGTCTATCTATCTATCTGACTGTCTGTCTGTCTATCTATCTATCTATCTAGCTATCTATCTATCATCTATCTATCTATCTATCTGTCTGTCATCTATCTGTCTGTCTGTCTATCTATCTATCTATCTATCTGACTGACTGTCTATCTGTCTGTCTGTCTGTCTATCTATCTATCTATCTGTCTGTCTGTCATCTATCTGTCTATCTGACTGACTGACTATCTATCTATCTATCTATCTATCTATCTATCTATCTATCTATCTATCTATCTATCTATCTATCTATCTATCTACCTGTTTATTTATTTATCTAACAACAGTAATAGGCTGGAGGGCATAATAAATCCCTTTTTCCACAGAACTGCTCTTGCTGGTGGTTTTCTACAGAATCATTTGGGTCTGGGCTGCTGTGAGCAGTTACATCTGCCCGGTGGAAACATTCGCTGTCAGAACGTTCTGTCAAACATCTCATCACAAGTACCAAGAGACAAAATCCAGTCTCAGGTCCTGTTAATACTGTGCATTCCCCAGTGCCACCAGACCATAGGAAGACAACTACTGTCCTACTGACATTGTTGCTGAAATACTGAATGCTGGTTATACCACACTGACAAATGCTGCACTGCTGTTTCTTTTTAAATGTAAAAAAAATATTTTTGCTTTAAACATATAATAATAATAATAATTAATAACCAATAAAGCCGTAAAATTTATCGAACTTTTTGTCTCTATTATTATCTTTATATTGTCTCTATTAGTATTATACTACCTTGATAACATGTTCATCATAGAAGAAAAGTATTCAGGTGATTGTGTGTATGAATGATTATGAATTATTTGTTTCTGTTTTTTTTTTTATCTTTCTGTTTGATCAGTTAGCCATGCTGTTGCAGGTATCAGCCGCTTGGTGGTACTGCTGAGCAGGGTAACACTGAATACTCACTTGTCTAATCTGCCATGTAAAATAAATCACAATTACTGTAAATCTCTTTCCAAAGTTAGCTTTTTGAGAAATGAGAACAAAGGTAAATCAGCAAAATCCTAACAAAACGACCATGAAGCTTGCTTTAAGTGCATAAACGTGTCGTTCATTTAAATAAAATAGATTGCTAAGATAAGCAAACCCACCGCACCTTCAATGCAATCACAAACACTCACATACGCACACTTATCCCCTCAGGTCCTGTCTCAGCAGTGTCTCTACATTTAAGCAGCACAGCAAGCAATCAGTCCCCAAGCTTAACAAGTCTCACCACGCTGCAGAAACAACAATTATCCCTATTGTCTCATCGCACCACTTTAGCATTTATCATAAAGACGCATACGAGATTACTGCACCCTGCCATTTCCAGTGCAAAATATGTGTTGTGTCTCTTTATTAATTCAAATATACCTAGTTTATTATTTTTTATTTCATTAAAAGACATGAAAATGCAAGCTTCTTTTGTTTTTAACAATAAAATATTGAACAAAACTATGATTTGAGGAAAAACTTTGAACTAGAATGCAAACACACCATTTTATTTTATTTAGGCCTATTTTTTCAATTTAATTTGAAAAAAAATCGTTTAAAGGGATTGTAGTAATAATACATTAATGTATTTTGATTATATTATTGATACATTCATAAAAGTCATCTTACCCATGTCAGCTATAGTCTTTATGTTTTTAGATGAATAACCCTATAAAATACATGTAAAGCCTCAATACGAAAAGGAAAATTATGACTTTTCCAGGGGCATATTACAGTTTTGCATGGCTGCACGAATGCAAGAGTGAGTTTTGCCTAGAACTAAAACTAGTCTGTAATTCAATGTGTATTCTACAGTCACAACAATGAATGACAGTATAAATCAGTGTAATGAATGTTCAGTCGCCATGATTACTCTCATTTTAAATGGGTTGAATGCTCCCTGCCTTCCATTGTGGTTCTTTAGGAAAATACAGTAGTCACGGATATGTGGGGAAACTTTGCTCGTTGGTTTGCATGATCATGACATTTGAAATTTAAATAGTATGTAAAATAATAAGGCTGGCTATGATAATATTTCTAAAGCTTATGTATGAGCTCATCTTTTGATTTTTTTTTTTTTTGTATGGTTATGTGCCACCTATAAGAAAATCTCCTAAATCTGAATCTGTTTGAATATGGTTAGACCTGTGACCCGACCAACCAGATGTGGCCTCATTTATCTCACCAAATGGAGCCATTTCCTCCATAAATTATTCATATTCACCCACCTATGCAGACACTAATATATATATATATATATATATATACATATATACAGTATCTCACAGAAGTGAGTACACCCTTCACATTTTCATTTTTGTAAATATTTTATTATATCTTTTCATGTGACAACACTGAAGAAATGACACTTTGCTACAATGTAAAGTAGTGAGTGTACAGCTTGTATAACAGTGTAAATTTGCTGTCCCCTCAAAATAACTCAACACAGCCATTAATGTCTAAACTTTATTGTACACTTTATTACTCGTTTTATTTATTTATTTATTTGTTTGTTTAAATGAATTTATAAATTAAATAATTAAAAATGGGATAAAAAAATAGAAGTAGCCTACACATTTAAATTAAATGACTGAAAAAAAAAAAAAAAACGAATTAATGAAATAATGTAGGAAATATGCTTCAAAGGCTGGGAAAAATACGCTGTAAAAAAAAGAAAAAAGTTGAGCGAACTTAAAAAAAATTTTTTTAGCAGCTTCAGCAGATTTTTGAGTTTGCTCAACTTATTTTTGTGGGAGATTCTCACATTTTTGTTGTATAAACTTAAAACGACAAGTTGAGAAAACTCAAAAATCTGCTGAAGCTGGCTGCCTTAAAATTTTAAGTTGGCTCAACTTTTTTTTTTAACAGTGTAAGGCAAGGCAAGGCGAGTTTATTTATATAGCACATTTCATACACAGTGGTAATTCAAAGTGCTTTACATAAAAGGAAGTGAAATAGTCATTAATAACAAGGAATTAAAAATAATAATAATCACAACAATAAAAACAAAGTGATTTAAAAATTGATTTAAAAAGAATTTAAAACATTTAAGAATAGAAAATGATTATACATAGTGCAATCAGTTCAGATGTAGCACAGTGCTCATTCAACAAATGCACAGCTAAACAGATGAGTTGAGTCTGGATTTAAAAGTGGCTAATGTTTTAGCACATCTGATCTCTTCTGGAAGCTGGTTCCAACTGCGGGCGGCATAATAGCTAAAAGTGGACTCCCCTTGTTTTGTGTGAACCCTTGGTATTTCTAACTGATTCGATCCTAATGATCTGAGTGGTCTGTTAGGTTTATATTCAGTGAGCATATCTGCAATGTATTTAGGTTCTAGGCCATTGAGAGATTTATAAACAAGTAAAAGTACTTTAAAATCAATCCTAAATGTAACTGGAAGCCAGTGTAAGGACCTGAGGACTTGTGTAATATGCTCAAATTTTCTGGTTCTAGTCAGAATCCTGGCAGCAGCGTTCTGGATGAGCTGCAGCTGTCTAATGGTCTTCTTTGAAAGGCCGGTGAGGAGACCATTACAATAATCCACCCTGCTGGTGATAAAGGCATGAACCAGTTTCTCCAAGTCTTGACAGGAAACAAAACATCTAATTCTTGCAATGTTTTTGAGATGATAGTATGCTGATTTAGTTACTGCTTTGACATGACTACTGAAACTAAGGTCTTTCTCTAGTATCACCCTAAGATTTTTACTTGGTTTTTAGTTGTTTGACCCCTAGAGTCAAGGTATGCATTCACCTTGAGAGCTTCATCTTTGTTTCCAAATGCAATGACTTCAGTTTTCTCCTTGTTTAACTGAAGAAAGTTCTGGCACATCCAACAGTTTATTTCATCAATGCATTGGTAGAGGGAGTCAATGGGGCTATAGTCATTTGGAGATAAGGCTAGATCTGGGTATCACAATCTGTGTGACCTCTGTAGGGATAAACTAAATAAATAAATAAATAAATAAATACACAAATGAATGATAAAATAATAAAATAAATCTGTCAATGACGAAAACCAGCCATATATTGGACCCGGAAATAACGTCTCTACAGATATAATATAAGTAAGGAATAATTGACTTCGGGCCGTTGGATTATTAGAAAAATAATGCACACCGAGGTGGTGATGCGGTCAGGACGCGAAGCGGAGTGGCTGTTACACCTCCGGTGTGCATTATTTTTCTAATAATCCAACGGCCCGAAGTCAATTATTCCGCTTATACTACAGTTGCCACACCTCAAGACATCGATCAGATGATATATTTCAAGGCATTTGTCCAGTATTTCTACTTAAATCGCTATTGTGAGTAGGATTATTTCTTCCGCATTTCATCCAACGCCTCCGTTGCTAATTCCTAAACGTCATTTTAAACCTATAGTAACGGAGGCTTGAGCCGTTAATAACAGATTAATGCAGTTAATACAGTTAATAACTAAGTTATGAGAGAGAGAGAGAGAGAGAGAGAGAGAAAATTACCTCTGTGCGTCTCTCAACAGTGTTCGGCAGCAATGTCTCTAGTTATAGTGAAACTTAACAGTTACTTCCTTTTCTTCACGAACAGCGCCGTTGTTGTTACCTCGCTTGTAAGAAGTCATGTAGTTTTTAAGTTGTTTACTGATAAAATCGTCAGAGTAGCGCTAACAACATTAGCGCGATGTATGCTAGTGTGCGCAAACTGTAACTGTTAAGTGTGAGCGGTCTGTGAGGGAGAGAGAGCGGGAGAGATAGAGTATGTGCTTCTCCCAAATCAGATTATAATACTGTTTCAGCTATTAAAATAGTTCAGTTTTGTATGTAATGACAAAGTGATTATATTTCGTTTCGGTTTTTTATTAAGTTAATTTAGAAAAATGTTTGGAGCATTTTTTTTTTGTTAGTTAAATAAGTTTTTTCTTTCTTAAAGTGACGACCAAACAGTCAACGAGCGGCAGGCTGATCATAACCTATGTGTGATCAATTTAGCCTTCTCAAATCATCACAACTTGCCTAAAATAAAATCTAGATATACTAAATCAGTTCAAGCATATAACAATGTTTAAACGTTAAACCTAGATAAATGTGCGCTGCATCCAATAGTTTGTCCCCCTGCATGTCCCACCAGACACAGTAATATAATGGATCACTGCACAACGATAAAAGAGGCATATCACTTTGTCCCACGGGCAGCTTTAGGACTCTGATCACTGTTTGGTTCATGTTATACCGACCTACAAGCAGAAACCGAAATCAGCTAAACCTGTTTTAAGGACTGTTAAAAGATGGACTAATGAATCAGAGCGGGATTTACAAGCCTGTTCCTTTCTCACTGATTGGAGTGTTTTTGAATCTGCTGCCACCGATCTGGACGAGCTCACAGAGACTGTAACATCTTATGTCAGTTTCTGTGAGGATATGTGCATTCCTACCAGGACTCATTTAACCTACAACAACGACAAACCGTGGTTCACTGCAAAGCTCAGACAGCTCAGTCAGGCCAAAGAAGATGCTTACAGGAAGGGGGACAAAGTCTTGAATAAACAGGCCAAATACACACTGGAAAAGGAGATCAGAGTGGCAAAGAGCAATTATTCTGAAAAAATAAGGATTCAATTCTCTTCCAGTGACTCAGCATCAGTGTGGAAAGGTCTGAAAGAGATCACCAAAAACTGCTTGCTTATCTGAAGGACATTACTGGACCCTTACTGGATCCTCTTCAGTTTGCCTACAGAGCAAACAGGTCAGTGGACAATGCAGTCAACATGGGACTGGATTATGTTCTGCAACATCTAGACAGACCAGGGACTTATGTGAAGATCATGTTTGTGGACTTCAGCTCAGCTTTTAACACGATCATTCCAAACCTCCTCCAGCCCAAACTAACTCAGCTCTCCGTGCCCACCTCCGTCTGTCAGTGGATCACCAGCTTCCTGACAGACAGGAAAATACACATCCAACACCAGTACAATCAGCACTGGCGCCCCCCAGGGTTGCTTCTTCTCCCCTCTGCTATTCTCCCTCTACACCAACAACTGCACATCTAAAGACCCCTCTGTCAAGCTCCTGAAGTTTGCAGACACCACGCTTATCGGCCTCGTTCAGGACGGTGACAAGTCTGCTTACAGACAGGAGGTTGAGCAGCTGGCTGTCTGGTGCAGTCTTAACAACCTGGAGCTCAACACGCTCAAAAAAGTGGAGATGATCATGGACTTCAGGAGAAACCCCCCTGCTCTCCCCCCACTCACCATCATGAACAGCACTGTGACTGCAGTGGAGACATTCAGGTTCCTGGGCAGCACCATCTCCCAGGACCTGAAGTGGGGCATTCACATTGACTCCATTGTTAAAAAGGCCCAGCAGAGGTTGTACTTCCTTCGCCAGCTGAGGAAGTTCAACCTGCCACAGGAGCTGCTGAAACAGTTCTACTCCGCCATCATTGAATCCGTCCTCTGCACTTCAATAACTGTCTAGTTCAGCTCAGCTACCGAATCTGACCTCAGAAGACTACAGAGGATAGTCCGGACTGCTGAGCAAATCATTGGTACAACCCTCCCCAGTCTCCAAGAACTGTACTTATCCAGAGTGAACAAAAGGGCTGGCAAAATCACTCTGCACCCCTCACATCCAGCACACTCCCTCTTTGAACTGCTGCCGTCTTGGTCAACGCTACAGAGCTCTGAGCTCTGAGCTCCAGAACGACCAGACACAGAAACAGTTTCTTCCCTCAGGCAATCCATCTCATGAACAATAATTGTGGAACACACACTATTTATACACTTATACACTTATTTATCTAACACACATACTTAGTCTACATTTCAGTTTGCACATAATATACCTGTACATACAATTGTCAATTTGTATATTTTTATTCCTTATTTACTTGTTCTATTTTTTCTTCTTCTTTTTTTTTTCTTTTTTTTATCTGTGTTTTTTGTTCTGTTGCTGTCATTCTGTTGCACTGTGGAAGCTTCTGTCACGAAAACAAATTCCTCGTATGTGTAAACATACCTGGCAATAAAGCTCATTCTGATTCTAATTCTGATATATCTGTTAATGCCTAAATAATTTTAATAAAGACAAAAATACAAATAAATAAAATATGATTTTTATTAAAATAAATATATAATTAATAATATATAAATCGTGCAAATAAAATAAAAAATATAAAAATTTAATTAAATAATAAATAACTACTATTATACGTAATGTAAATAAATGTAAATAATTGAAAGCTTATTAAGCTTTTCAGAAATGTCATTAATTAATAATATATAACTGTTAATGCCTAAATAATGTTAATAAAGACAAAAATACAAATAAATAAAATATGATTTTTATTAAAATAAATATATAATTAATAATATA
Organism: Onychostoma macrolepis; assembly: GCF_012432095.1. Classification (NCBI taxonomy): domain Eukaryota; kingdom Metazoa; phylum Chordata; class Actinopteri; order Cypriniformes; family Cyprinidae; genus Onychostoma; species Onychostoma macrolepis. The sequence continues at coordinate 13,942,777 of NC_081179.1, read as the reverse complement.
TAAATCGTGCAAATAAAATAAAATATTAAAATTTAATTAAATAATAAATAACTACTATTATACGTAATGTAAATAAATGTAAATAATTGAAAGCTTATTAAGCTTTTCAGAAATGTCATTAATTAATAATATATAACTGTTAATGCCTAAATAATGTTAATAAAGACAAAAATACAAATAAATAAAATATTATGCTTTTTATTAAAATAAATATATAATTAATAATATATAAATCGTGCAAATAAAATAAAAACTTATTTAAATTTCATTAAATAATATATAACTACTATTATACGTAATGTAAATAAATGCAAATAATTACAAATATACAAAATAAAATATTATGAAAATATTATGTATTCTGAAAGCGTATTAAGCTTTTCAGAAGTGTCATGAAAATTATTATTTTTATAATTTTTTTCTACGAATTTTTTGGACAGTGAACACTGAAAGTCAGACTTCAGAGCAACCTGGAATCAATATGCGCGTACCCTCGCGTACACGCGTGTGCGCGGGAGCGTGCATTCCAGGCGCGCGGCCGAGGAGGGGATTTATGTATGAAAAGAAACAGGAAACTCCAGCGATCTGTTCGCCACTTTAACAGCAGTGGGAGACGCGGAGCGCGAGACGGGGAGTTAATGACTCAATTTTCACGTTATTTTTAATCAGCCATGGCCGTCAAGGCACTCGACTGATTATTGACACTCTCCGTTTTTATTTTTTCATAACTTGAGAAACTTCAGCGCTGGGAAAACTCGAGTTTGAAGAGACTGTGCGCTGAGAGAGAGAGAGTTGGGCGTGAGACGTCGGGGTGGCTCCTTCATTTAAACCACTTGTGCATGATATTTCTTTCTTCCTCGCATTTTTTTTAGCTTCTTCGACTTCTTATATCGTTTGAAATCGTTTGAAACTCCAGAAAGATGGGGTGCACCCTGAGCTCGGGCGACAAGAGCGCCCAGGAGAGGAGTAAAATGATTGACAAAAACCTGCGCGATGATGGAGAGAAAGCGTCGCGAGAGGTCAAGCTGCTGCTGCTGGGTGAGTTAGCCGCTCCGCTAGTGAATGATTAAGCCCATTAAAGTTCACTTAACAACAAATATAAGACACTTCAGCACCTTTATTTAATATTTCAATAAGCCAGGAGTGGAGAATAAAGAAGTCAAGTGCATATTTATGGACGCTGGAAACTTTTCTTTCCGTACGTTAGTTACCGCGCTGGTGTCTCGGCTAGCATGTGAAGCTAATCCACTCAGTTAACGCTATATCACTCGAGTCATTTAACACCGCTTTTAATAGTTTCGTTGATGTTTCTATACAGTAGAGACGGAATTCTCGCGTAAGTGATTTTATTTGCCTGTTTTCTGTCTTTTATTTTGGCTTTGACCTTTTCAAAGTACTGGTTTGCATATTCTCCGAGTGGCCAGTTAGACGCAAACGGCTCTCTGCTAATCCAGCCAACAAAAGACTAGTTTAATCTAATTTAATCCGAACTGCTTGATTTACTGAGATGGATCTGATAGATTACCATAAACCTCATCCAATTACGATAAATGAGCTTGTGCATATGTAGGGTCCTGCTGGGTGCTTGGAGTAAAGTGGAGAGGATGATGCTAGATGGGCTTAAAAAGTGGTCCTGGTGATTTTACAAATATCTTGAGTCTGGAAAGTCTTAAATTTGAATGTTTGATTTTTAATTTATGTAGGTTTTCCAACACAGCACTTAAATAATCTAGTGTATGTGTGTGTATATATAAAAATTAATCGGTAGATATTGTTCATTTATTTAATTATTTATTTGCATTTAGACCATGGTTATCAGATTTAGAATTTATTATAAATGATAATAATAAAAAAAGCTCCTTTATAGGTTTTGCTTTTGGCTGTGAAATTTTCATATGTGGAGTCTTACAATTTGATGCAGTTGCAGATTATATAAACAATATCTGTTATATCAATATATTTTTTTTTCTTCTATTACCTTGAAGCAGTCGACTTAATTCATTGTTATTTACATAGAGGCCACTTGTTTCTCAGTTTCCGATTCCTGTTTTGCATATGTCTCTTCTGTACTTTTCCAGTATTTGTGTGCAAGCATTTTTTGTGGACATAAAGTAATGAAGCCGAACAATTTATTCGCTTGTGGCGATTGAAACATTTGTTTGCTTTTCTTGATTATCGATGATGTATGCAACTTAAAAACAAAATTTGTTTTACAGAAATGTCACAAACTCTGTAAAGAGAAGCACTTGATGCTGTTTACATGGAGTTTTATTCATTTCGAAGAGCTTGGTATGCCAGTTCCCTTTCAAACAAACATGGTCAACTTTTTGCTTTGTCCATTTTTGCTTTTTCCCATTGGTCCCTCCTTTACTTTCCGTGTAAATTGTTAGAGGCCATAAAACCTGCTCTTACGCCATCAAACTTTAGGGAATTGGTGTCTAATTATCTAGTTAACTGGATTCCCCCTATGTGCTGATTCATTATACGCCTTCTGTGTGCTGCCTTTCTTGGGTTTGTTTGCTTTTTGGCATTGTGGATCAACAGCATATGTTGCTACGCCTGCTGTAAAACAGGCTGGAGTTCCTGTTTAGACTATAGAGGGGACAAATGGTGACTGCCAGGGTTGTTACTAAGAATAAATCCACTGCTGTGAAGAGAAAGTAGCTTCATGGGTGGTTATTCAAAGAATTATGTGTCGCAAAAGCCAATTAGTGTCACAAATGCATATCAAAATGTTGTAGTTGCGTGAAGATGAGCATGTCTTTACGTTATAGAGCGTGTTGATCGTGCGTCTCAGGCAGTTGTTGTCGGTTGCCCAGGAACCAAAGAGCCAGTTCAAATTACAGCATCATAAACGCAGCTGCAGGAGACCAAACAAAAGGTGAAACCAGTGCTTTGGGAGTCAAGTTCAGTGGGTGGCATCAGAAACTCGGATTGATACATCTTAGAATAAAGCGAGCATCGATATAATTGCCATTTCTTATGATTAAGGATTTGAACCAACCCCTGACCCAAGCAACGGGTTTGGCCCACCATCTTAAACAATTGTCTAGCTTCAGTTTGAAAGGTTTCATCTCAAAAGGATCTATAAAGGTGTGGTAACATTTACCATTGCTCTGTGAAATTTAGCAGGAAATTTTGTGGGCATAATTTTAAAATATAATCTGTATAATTTTAAATTTAGTGTAAGGGTGAAACATTTTGCGATGCACAAGTTCTCATGCAAATTCATCGCATTGACAGACAGATGCATTTATCGCCACACTTTTGACACAATTTTTCTGAAATTTTGCTAAATTTCAGTGTCTGCAGTCTTGTTGGTAATATGTGATCACATTTATGAAATTTAGTCAGCAAAAAGTCCATTCTCAGCTGTTAAAACATTTAGTCGTTTGTGAAGTACGGTGCACACAGTTGTTGGTGCGGCTCACTAATTTGCATGAAAAACTCGAACCCGAAGTGAAATCTGTGGGGAGAAATTTGTGCGAAATTCCTAAGTTGAGGTTTCCAAATGACTGCATTTTGCCTGCAAAATTCTTTGAAATTTGACATTTTGAAATTCTTTGACAACTGGAACTATTGATTATCATTTATGAATGCTTTGATATTTCAGGAAGCATTATGGCTTTTGTTGGAGGACGATTAATAGTGTGGATGAACATTAGGTGCCACAAGCCTTTCATCAAGTCATGTGTGAGTTTTATGGGGGTCTCTGGGGTAAATGCAGTGCTCTTGTGTTTGGTCTCCTCGCAGTAGGGTTTGAATCTGTAAGAGAGATGCTGATGTGGCCTAATTGCTGTGTTTGTGCTTTGGGACTGAGAGAAAGAGACGTCCTCCCTTGGGGATGTCCTCAACCACAACTGAGATGGTTAATTGAAACGTTCGCTCGGTGAACGAATGAACTCTAGTCTCACAGAAGGCGGAGAACTGTATGGGAGTATTGAGATTTTCCTGACTGTAGGTAAATTAAAGACCAGCTAGCCTTTTTCTGAAATGGCAGAATTTTAATTGAAAACACTCAAGTTTTTTTTTTTTTTTTTTTATGTCGTGGACCCCCAATTTTTTGTTTTTAATATATATTAGTTTCTTTAGGGTCTTTTTTTTTTTTTTTTAGAAATTAATTCTTTTTTTTTCAGCAAGGATGTTATAAATTTTGCAAAAGATTCAAAAAGTATTAAGCAGCACAATGGTTTTAAACTTTGATAAGAAAGTTTCTTGAGCATAAAATCAGCGTATTAAAATAATTCTGAAGGATCATGTGACACGGAAGACTGAATATTTAGCTTTGCCAACACAGGAAAAATAATATTTTTAAATGGTCTTGTAAAAGACAGTTATTTTAAATTTCAATGATATAATATTACACAATATCTACAATATTACTGCTTTTACTTAGATCAACTGAATGCAGCCTAAGTGAGCGCACAATTTCTCAAGAGCATAAAAGAAAAACATACTGTCCCCAAAATTGTGTATGAACACTGATAAAAAGGATTTTGTGGTTAAGTAAATACTACAGAAAAACAAATGTAGTTTCTACATTAAATAAATTAGTTCAGGCAAGAATTTAAATAAGAGTAAATTCAATATTAATACTCAATTTAAGCTTGTAGAATTTAAAGTTTGAACTTTTATGTATATTTTACTTGGAATTGTTATTTTTACAAATATTGTTTAAGTAAATATCAACGTCATGATCCCGTTGTTCCCATCATGCACTTGGGCATGAATAATTAAGGATTTTTATTTATTTTTTGCTGTTTTCGAGATGTATTTAGTAGAGGTCGACCGATTCATCGGCACCGATAGTTGATTGCCACAACTATCGGTTATCAGCAAAAATCCATGCCGATAGTTTTCCAGTTTGCAACCGTTGCTGGAGTGGCTGAGAAGGATCCGCTGGCATTATACAGTACGAGAGCAGCCTCTAGAGGCGGAAATCACTGACAGCACGTGTTGTTTTTGACACGTGACACTGCGCGCTGCACAGAGCGGGAAACTCCAGACTCGCATTTAAATACAGCTGACAGAAAAGCCAGCCGCGGAACAGTGCGTCATTCACATAGTTTTCTATTAAATTACATTATATTTTTCCCAAATCGTTGTGAATGTACATAATGACTTCACCCTAGGCTATAAATTATGTATTGTGCATTTTTCAGCAAAACGTTTGTCTTTCTGTGGCTCTAATAAAGTCTGTATGCTTCATATAGAGAGCTGTAATACAGATCGCGCTTTCTCTTTCCGCTTGCTCTGTTTTTTTTAAACACCGAACTTCAAACTCATTTATGCCACATTGTTCATTCTTGAAGCAAACTTATGTCCGTTTGGTGATTTAAATAAATTGTTTTAGACCACTACTTGATTTGAACACAAAGCGTCTGGCGTGTGTGTGTGAGATACCTCTGAGTTCTCCTAGACGCAGCGCTGCGCTTTTGCCCAGTGTGTGACTAACCTTTTTTTTGATTAGATAATTATCAAGTGTTAAAAAATAAAAGCAAATAAAGTGTTTGAGTACACATACATCCATATGTATGTAATTTTAATGCTATGGCCTTGTGTAGAGCATGGCTGTTGAAATTAAATGGTAAATAAGAGTCCATTCGTAGCATTAATGAAAACTGTAGAAGTATTGTTCCTTGTTAGAGTTTGTTCATTTCAACATTCACTATTAGCTACTAATAGGCTACATTTTTATATTTTAAAGTTTCTTCTTTTAACATTAGCAAACTATGAAATAACTTTTAATGATCAATATAGTAAATAATATTAATATTTTTTTTATTCATTTACAAAGTATGGTTCAGTACTGTTGCTGCTTTTTTTTTTTTTTTTAAATAGTAAAGCACTAGCTCTCTTTCAGTATTTTGAAAACTATCGGTTGATTAATCGGTATCGGCCAGTGTGGTCCAACCTAGCTATAGGTATCGGTAAAATCCACTATCGGTCGACCTCTAGTATTTAGGCTGTTTTGTGGTTGCTTTTGTTGTTGGGTTAAGTAACTTGCTGTTTTGTGACATCTGGAGTTCATTTTTTACTCAAAATAACCCATTCATAATCAAACTCTATTCACTGATTGTCACAGTCATTGTGTATGATGTGCCAAGTATTCAGGTCTCTGTGTTCATTCAATTAATAACTGTATTGAGTCAACATATTACCTTAAAATGAATAACGGGCAGTCTACTTGCTTACATACGTGCTTGTAACTTAACCACATGCTTTATATTCATTTTATTTTCATTTTTTCCCCAGTGCTATGTTGTTTGAGTAAAGTTTACAAACCGTGACTGAGTGAAATGTATTGGAGTATTATAGGGTAAACTTAAAATAATTAAGTAGAAATTACTCGTCAAACTCTACCTGGCCACGTTAAATTTACTTATTTCCTTTACTAATTTTATATAACTTAGTTAAGCAGATTTTACTTAATTCCGTATTTGAATTTTACTTAAATATGCATGCAAAAACTTGCAAAATAAAAATGAAGTAAATTTAACATTTTTTTCAGTGAACTATAGTGTATTTTCAAAAAAATTTATGTTGTCTTAAATATATTAACACACTTGACAGCCTTAAATATTTTTTTTAGGGATGCACCGGTTGACCGGCCATAAATCGGAACCGGCCGGTTGCCGATCGCACATTATAAGCAAAAACCGTCCGGTTCCGATTTATTGCGGGTCAACCGGTGCATCCCTAAAAAAAATATTTAAGGCTGTCAAATGTGTTTTTTTTGTCTTTTTTCCGGTCGATTTTTCCAGAAGTGCGCCCGCGTGCACGGACTACATTTGTAGGCCTAATCATTCGCGAACATGTAATTTGTGTGGAAGTATTTCAAAATCTGTGCGCAGGACGTGAAGTTTGCAATCTGCAATGTCTGCAAAGGACAAGTTAATCGCGGACAAATAAGAGCCGCTTTCCTGCGCTCGCTGAAGTTGCGCGAGCATACCTGTCCGCGCCCTGCACAAGCTTAAACAGTGAACATTTGTTTCGAAACCGACTTACTTGTGACAAAGCTGAAATGCTTGTTTTTGTAAAGAAGAACTCCTATGCACTTTTGAAAAACCAGAAGTAAACATCAGTTCTGTAAGATATAGGATGATTAGGCCTATTTTTTTTTATTTTACCTTAAAATTACATTGACTTAATTTGATTTAAAAATCACCTGCTGTAGCATCTTTGTTTTACTCGTTGCACTAAACATTATTTTATTTAACATTTTGGAATAATATATTCATATAGCCAACTTTGGTTTTATTTAGTTTCACTGGTAAAGACCTTTTTTTTTCTTCATACCAAATTTAAAAATGAAAACACATGCTGAATGCTGATTAAGTAACATCTTTGTTTGAAGTGTTGAATGTGTTTTGATTGTGCTGTTTGGATTGTGGAACTATGTTGCCTTTAAAATTACATGGTTACAGTTAATGTTTTCATTTAAGGCCAGTTTATAGATTCAACCCAATTTAAAAACAAAAGCTAAATGCTTTTGTCAGTACCTATGTTTGTATTGAATGTAGCCTACTTACTGTGCAGTTACTGCTGTTAATTTCAGATGGTTACAGTTATTTTCAATAGCCAAAACCCAGTTTGGTCTGTTAAATACCAAATAAACATCTTGTTTATGTATACTTTCATTCTTTCTTGTTTGTTGCTTTGATTTAAAAAAATCGGTATCGGAATTGGCCATGAAAAATCATGATCGTGCATCACTAATTTTTTTTCCCTTTTAATTTTTTGCATTACCCCTTTGTGACCCTCTGGGACCTCAGTTTGAAATCCCCCATTTGAAATAACTGTTTCTAAAGATTTTGATTCTTATATTTGCTGTCTGTTGCCTGCAGTCAAACCTGCGCTGACATACTCAACTAAACGTATAGCTAATCTGTTTACAATAGCCTGTCTGTAATCCCATTACAGTGAGGTGACGTTTAATTAATCCATTAAGATTAACACCTACACACTTCCTCACATCACTGCTGATTGTTAAAGCCGGTTGCTTTTATTCCTCTTGTTAACATACAGGGGAGTGAACTATCCTCTTAATGAGGCTAAATAGTCTCAGTTTTGTAGATTGTTGGTTCGGGCCATTTCCCATGACATCAGTTGTTCCCCCACTTCCCTTTATTTTTATATCACTTGTTTGTCATCATGTGAGTGGCAAGGATGCAACATGACGATATAATTTCAAGTTTGAAGTTGATAATGTCTTCTCCCCACCCAGTTATTACTTGTGGTGAAATCAAAGGAAACTCCCACTCAATCTGATACCAACAAATACTTTTGCTGAGATGGCAGAAGCCACGAATGCTTGATCCTTCAGAGTCAGATCCTTATACTCTTTTAAGGAGCAGGGAAGGATCTGGAATGTTTGGGTGTGTGTCCATCTGGCTAACACACTCTTTCTTTCTCTTGCAGGAGCTGGTGAATCTGGAAAGAGTACAATTGTCAAACAGATGAAGTAAGTTTCAACCCCTATTATGTCATCCTAGTTTCGTAATGTTTAGAAGTCACGCAGGATGTAAGCGATAGCAGTGTTTATTTAAATTACATGTGAATTACATAATCCTTCTATTATGGACATGGCTTATTAAGGGACTTCCCTGCATTTGTCAGGCTTTTATAACTTTTGAGCATTTTAAACATCCTCAGAGTCATTAGAATTAAGCAACAGGGCAGATGTAGTGATATATCTTCACTTTATTATTTTTTTGGCTCAGCACGGTCTATATTTGCAATATACTTGCCAGGAACTATTAGCTTTATTACTTGAATTAATGCCATTGTCTTTTCTCCCACAGGATCATCCATGAAGCAGGCTACTCAGAGGAAGAGTGCAAACAGTACAGAGCCGTGGTCTACAGCAACACCATCCAGTCCATCATCGCCATCATAAGGGCCATGGGCCGCCTGAAGATTGACTTTGCGGATCCTGGGCGGGCTGTAAGTGCTGTTGTTTTAATGTAAAGTAGGGTTAAATGCAGGTCACTTATTTATGTAATGCTGAAGTATCAAAGGAAATCAAGATGCATTCGATTGGCTGTTTTGCAGGATGACGCAAGGCAGCTGTTTGTGCTGGCCGGCTCTGCGGATGAAGGATACATGACGAGCGAGCTGTCAGGAATCATCCAGCGCCTGTGGAAGGATGGTGGCGTTCAGGCTTGCTTCAGTCGCTCCAGAGAGTACCAGCTCAATGACTCGGCTTCATAGTGAGTGTCTTTTAGCTTTTTTGGCTCCTTTTTTTTTTTTCCCTGCACAGCCCGTTTCCCACATAATGACTTTTGCGCTCTCCACATAATCCAGCTCCATTTCCATTGTGGCTGCTGAACACGTCAATGGTTCGTGTACTGCGTGTGGATATTGCGTTTACATTGAGTTATTATTGACATTATTCCATCCATTATGGTTCATGATTCAAATATGCTTTATGCAAACTTTTCAAAAATGCAAATTTGTCCTGTGTTCTCCAAGCATGCTGTGAACCCTTACCTTTTGCATACAACCAAGATGAATAAGACGTATTCACAATAGACAATTTTATGACATAATAAAAATGAGATGTGTCTAGGAAATCAAATTTAGAATTAATATATGCTGCTTTTCTAATGTTTGGGGTCAGTAAGATTATTTGAATGTTTTTGAAAGAAGTCTACATGGTAACACTTTACTTGAAGCCTTTATGCATTATAAAGGGTTATTAAAGGGTATAATGCCTTATAATTATTCATAATATACTGTGTAATAGATTATATCTTGCTTTAAATAATTATAATGCGTAGAGTAATAATGAGTTGAAGTGTTATAATTAACTGTGGTTACAATTATTCATGAGATTGTACAGTGCAATATCCAATGTAATTAGATGCTATTTACACCAAGTGAAAATAGCAGGATTTCCTTAGCGAAATGCTATTTACACTAAGTGCAAATAGCTATAGATCCTATTTACACTGTTAAAATTAAGATTTTATAGCAATTATCTGCACCTCAGTATTGTAGTATGTTATAAAACAGATGCAATAACAATGTATTGAGTGCAAATCATAAATTGAATTCAGATTATTTAATAAATGCCACAATAAAGCCCTCCCTACACCTACCCTAACCCTACCCGATACTTTATTTTCGACTTTTCGATTATTTTTTGAAAATAAATGCCTTTCTGACATAAGGTATTTAAAAAGAGGAGAAAAAAGTTCGGCAAAAGGTGGATTTGAACTCCGATCGATCACATCAAAAAGACTACGTCACTCACTTTACCATCTACACCACTGGAGATCTTGTTTGACAGTCGTCTTTTGTAGTGTTGACTAGCCCAATCACACGTTGGTGGGCGGAGTTAGTGTAAATGGCCTCTGCCAACAAGGCAGGCTATTTGCACTTAGTGTAAATGGACACTCAGATTAAAAATGTATCTGATTATGATAGTATCTGGAACATTATAATTTAAAATATCTGCTTTCTATTTTAAAATGTAATTTGTTGCTGTGATGGCAAGGCTGAATTTTCAGCATCATTACTCCAGTCTTCAGTGTCACATGATTTCTATGCCGATTTGCTGCTCAAGACACATTTCTATTTATTAATGTTGAACAGTTGTACTGCTTAATTTGTGGAAACAGATAAATTTTTTTTCAGGATTCTTGGGTGAATGGAAAGTTCAAAAGAGCAGCATTTAATAGAAATAGAAATCGAATCTAATTTAATGCATCCTTTCTGAAATGTTTTTTTAAACAACAAAAAAAACACTAAATTTTAAAAATCTGAAGAAACAAAGTTCTGCTAGATCAGAAACTTGGTTCATCTGTATTAAATCAAATTCACCTGATAATTAATTTCTTTTAAAGTCACAGAACCGATGAAAAATGCCGATTTATTTTTGGCGTCTTTTTTTTTTTTTGGCCTTTATGAGAGGACAGTTAGGCTTCAAACTCAGGGATGCCTGTAACCCAACCTGTAGAAATAATTTCACCTTAAAGTCATCAAATAGATTTTGAAAAACTTTCTAATCAGCTGAACTGTGTATTTCCCTCTCTAGCTACCTGAATGACCTAGACAGAATATCCAGTTCTTCCTATGTCCCGACTCAGCAAGATGTCCTGAGGACCAGGGTGAAGACAACTGGTATTGTAGAGACCCACTTCACTTTCAAGGACCTTCACTTCAAGTGAGTATTGCAATCCACGGTTAAATCCATTTTTTTGAGACGCGCAATACCTGAGAGTGTGACTGTTTGATGTGTGCATGAATCATGTGCCCGCTTTCAGTTGAGTCATCTGTTTATGCTCTATTTTTATCATAGTCTTTGTTGGATAAGCTTGTCTGATCAAAATCATACATAGACTAAACCAGTATTTACCAGAATTCCTTGTAAATGTCATTGCGTTCAGTGTGACTCTCCCAGAGTGCGTCTCACCACCCACATCTCCTGTACTTTCAGAATGTTTGATGTGGGCGGCCAGAGATCTGAGAGGAAGAAATGGATCCACTGTTTTGAGGGAGTGACCGCCATCATCTTCTGCGTGTCTCTCAGCGACTATGACCTCGTCCTGGCTGAAGATGAGGAAATGGTGAGCACTCAAATAAGATCTCTTTCAGTGTCAGCATCACATGTATCACGAGACAGAAACTGCCTTTTAAAGTTCCTCCCAAACAGTGCTTTATTTCTCATCTTTTAGAACCGAATGCATGAGAGTATGAAGCTGTTTGACAGCATCTGCAACAACAAGTGGTTCACGGATACTTCCATCATCCTGTTTCTCAACAAGAAGGATCTGTTTGACGACAAGATCAAAAGAAGCCCACTTACTATTTGTTTCCCAGAGTATACTGGTATGAACAGCTTAAAATTCCTGTTTCTTATTTTAAGTACAATTTGTATTGTAATACTTTATAGTATTTTATAGAATATTTTGTATTCTAGACAAATAAGAGAAAAATAAAATGTTACTCTTAAATTTGAGTTTAAATAAATATATATGCACGCGTGTATGTGTTTGTGTATATATATAAATGCATATATTTTAATTGCTTAACTTGACGTACTTAAATAACTAAGATTAAGCTGAAATAAAAACGACAAACTATATAGACAAACCAAATACTACTAAAAATAACACAACAAAATTGCTTAAAATCGAAAAGAAAACAAAAATATCATTTTCTCAATGATACTAAAATAACTCAAATGCCTAAAATAGTATATTATAAATGTATATATCAGTATTATTTTAATATCGATATTATTTTGAATTAGTTTAATATAGAAATAGTATAGACAGACAGTAAAATATATTATAGAAAATGTAATAGTATTTTTTTTCCCTATAATATTATGAAATAATATAAATATTATATATTAATATATGACTTAATATACTTTGTGTATTTCTCCATATTAATTGTGTGAATCTCTCTACAAGGATCCAGCACGTATGAGGACGCAGCCGCTTACATTCAGTGTCAGTTTGAGGACCTGAATAAGAGAAAGGACACCAAAGAGATCTACTCCCACTTCACCTGCGCCACTGACACCAAGAACGTGCAGTTCGTCTTTGACGCAGTCACTGACGTCATCATCAAAAACAACCTTAAGGACTGTGGGCTCTTCTAAAACGAGCCATCTCGCTGGTGAGCAGCAGCACAACGGATTCATTTTTAATTCATTCATCGACATGATTTTGGTAATGGTTTATTTATCCACTAAATGTTCTCTTTCACAGCGTGACTGCGAGTGGCCTAATGGGATATCTTTGGGAGAACCAGAGCAGGAGGAAGGTCAACCATGAACCTGAATGCGTTACTTAACTTTTATATTTATGTTCTCCAAACCTTTTTTTTTTTTTTTTTTAGCGCATTTTAGGAAAAAAAAGCATTTTGTGTAAAATATTTGTATAACTGTAATTGTTGCTGGAGTTTTTCACAGTTTTAGACGTTGATTTTACAGGTCCTTTTTTTAAGGGTATTTTTCATTCAATGGGATTTCGGGAACATCATTCTGTCGCTTTCTGTCTTTAAGGTCATGTGCCTTGCAGTTAATGTTGCAGTGCTTTTTTTTTCCCCCCACTTCAGCTATGTTAAATAAGCTGATATTTATCCACACAGCTTTCATCTGTTCAGTAGTAGTCTAGACTATGAAAGCAAGATATTTTTGAGACCAAACACCTGTGGGAGCTGTGAATTCAATGAGGAAAAAATCCAAGCATGTCAGAATAGTTCTGAAAACCCGAGTTCAAATGTCATTACCAGTGTGCGTGTTTTCAGATTTGCCTGTGATTGGAATGATGGAAAAACTGTGGTGAGCCTGAAATTTGATGATGAATTGGTTCCTCTGCACCTGCAAATCATGAACTGTTTTAATGGAGAACTTGGCAAAAGGTCAACATTTTGCTGCTTTTTTTTTTATTGATCAAAGGGAACCATTTTTGAATCCATTAAAAGGGACCAAAGAATTTATCTTCAGAATTCCTGTAAAACTTTCCTTTTTGCACTAGGTTCACATAACCATGTTACATAACACATGATTTGACAACCTGTACAATGTAATGTCATATAGAAGCCCTCAGTAGGAGGCTTTTCTGTTAGTAACATGATCAATTAAAATGGTTTTAAAATTCACATCCCTTTAATGTAGGTTCTCATTGGATGGGAACAAATGTTGACTAATATTCACTATTTTGCTAATAAAAATGCTGTTGAAATAACGGCATCCTGAAATAAGATTTTCAAGAGTTTTTTTTCTTCACTTTTTGTGCAAATGGTCCATTCCATAAGTGTTCATTAAATAGCAATCTTCAACCTCATATGCACACAAAAACCACATTTGAGAGTGTTTTTGCTTTAAATAGAGGTTTTTGAAGTGTATGAAATGTTCATAAATCAATATACCCCCACCACAGGAATATGCTGTAAGAGCTCTTGCTTCACACAGTGTTGCTTAAAGCATGGGAGCATACTGCACTCTTGTGGCGATGACAGGAAAGGGAGAAACTTGTTTCCCATTGGCAGTTGTGTGTCATGTATAACATGCAGGCAAGTTATTTGAATGAATTTAGGCTAAGCTTTAGGACTGATGGGAAATTGCTGCAAAGATTTATTTATTTACAGATAGAAATCTGTATAAAGCAGGGTTGTTTTATTTAACTAAAACCATAAAAAGTTAATTACTTGGAAATAATGTTTGCAGGGGGAAAAAGGTAATTAAAAAATAAAATACCCAACCTCATTTCATTGAATTGCAGAGGCAACATTTCTTAATGTATCATTTAATTTAACTTGATGTACTAATATATCTAAACCTGAAATAATAAATAAAATTATATCATTTAAAAAAAAAAAAATCTATATAAACACAACACAAAATATCCAAAAATAATGCAACAAAATTACAAAAACTTTTAAATTAAAAGCATAGTAATTAAAAAAAAAAGTATATATATATATTGTGTGTAAACATTTTCTTTTATAATTTAAAATTTGATGGCATTTATAATTTTCTGTAATAAATATTTCTTCAGTTCTTAAAATAACTTTTTTTTTTTTTGGAACCTTTTCCACTGTAAAGAACCTTTTGTTTCCATGGATGTTAAAGGTTCTTCATGTTACCATAGATGCCAATAAAGAACATATCTGTCTATCTGTACACCCAAGTAATTCTCACCTTGTTCCTAATTTATATAATGGATGACTTCCCGTTTGAAAAACTGGCTTAAATTGTATTAAATTAAATTATTTGCACTAAATCTGGATTCATGTGTTGTGACACACTCTCTAATAAAGTGTAAAACCACACAGTACCGATCTCCAACCTTCACCACAACTGACTTACAGCATTAGATCATCCACATCACCATGTGGCCCATGCAGGCTCTATTTTAGGGTAAGTTTGGGATTTAGATGTAAGTGATTTGACTATTCTCTCAGACTCCCGGGGAGATCAAACGGACGGCTAATACAGTGGGAGAAAAGAGATGGAGAACCTGATCAAAAGAATCCATACTTTACTACACCAGACCTCCAATATCCTGATCAGATGCAGCATCAGGGCTTTGTAACAGCTCTGTCTGTTTGATCAGATGACACCTCTTCTCTTAGGAAATGACTGATCATTTAAAAGGCCTGTGAGACATTACAGATGACTGACCATTTTAGCAACTTAATTCCACTCTGTATACTTTGTAGATGGCAAATGGGTGCAATTCTTTTTTTGCATATTGCATGTGCCAAGCCACAATAGCTTTTAGGATCGATTTATGGGCATTTATATATTGCTGAATAACAAGTTGCCTTGTGTGGTAGTGATATTATTTAATGGATTCCAACTAATGATGTAAATTGAAAATGTACATTTTTATTGTAGCTCTTATATCCTGGCTGTAAAATATGTGCCCATAAAACTGCTATAAATAAGTCTAGCAATAGACCTTTTTATGGTTGGAAATAGAACAGCTGTGTAATCCTAATCCAGACAATATTGAGCTGAACACATTATCCACTTAATCTGCATATAATTTGCATGATCTAATTATGATAAATTATGATAAATCTGATATAGCCTACTTATTTCATAACCATGATTATGCATCGTACTAACACAAACTATGCTGAATTTGGGAGCTGAATACAGTCATGGCCAAAAATATCGGCACCCTTGGTAAATATGATCAAAGAAGGCTGTGAAAATTAATCTGCATTGTTAATCCTTTTGATCTTTTATTTAAAGAATTTACAAAAATCTAACCTTTCATTGGATAATAAGAAATTAAAATGGGGGGGAAATATCATTATGAAATAAATGTTTTTCTCGAATACACGTTGGACAATTATTGGCACCCCTATAAATTCTCATAGTAAAATATCTATATTCCTATTCATATTCACAATTTTGAGCACTCCAGGGTGCACTGTAAAAAATAAGTTGATTCAACTTAAAATAATTTGTAACCTGGCTGCCTTAAAATGTTGTGTTAAATGAGCTAAAAAAACTTTTGTTGTTTAAACATATGTTGGAGTTCCTTAAACCTATAATTAATAGTTGGGTTAACAAAGGTGAAGCTGAATCAACTTTATACTTTGTCTAACCAACAAGTTTTTAAGTTAGCCCAACAAGACAAGACAGTTGTGCTAACCTAAATCTAAGTTGAAACAACATAAAATTAGTCAGACCAACAAATGTTTAGTTGGTTAAACTAAGCATTTTGTTGAATAAACTTATAATTATAAGTTGTGCAAACTGAATACAAATTGGCTAAACTAAACATCTTGTTGAGTTAACTTATTTAAGGCAGACAGGTAACTTTTTCGAGAATAGTTCATCTTACTTGTAACGTTAAGTTCATCCAACTGGCTGAACGATGTAATTTGCGCACACAACAAGTTTCTATTTTCTAACAGTACTTCAGAAAAATGGCTCATGGACATTGAAGAACATGCAGAATGCTATAATGCTATTGTTAGATTTTGCTGTATTTGGCTGAGCAGTAGTTTGGGTGGCTCGCCAATGTACTAGATTTCTCTAATACATAAAATAAGTAAGCTTGACCAAAGTTCTTGTGGGGAGAAGAATTTATTGAAGGTAGCAGTGTAGCAGTTCTTCAGCAGTGATGTTAGCATGTCATCCTTCAAACAATCTTAACCCAGTACTGTCTGTGAGACCAGACCTTTATACCTGGTAACAAATGTGCTACAAACAACACAATACCACCCCATGGAGAGCCCATGATCCATGGTCCTGATGGCCATTTGGTTCACACTTTAGAACAGTTCATACAGCTGGCTACAGTTGATTCAAATACATTTGACTAAAGTTAATTAAAAACAAATAATCTTTCAATCCCCCCTTTGATCATTTTTGATCACAAAACATAC
Source organism: Onychostoma macrolepis (assembly GCF_012432095.1). NCBI lineage: Eukaryota > Metazoa > Chordata > Actinopteri > Cypriniformes > Cyprinidae > Onychostoma > Onychostoma macrolepis. The sequence goes on along the minus strand of NC_081179.1, from coordinate 13,925,908 downwards.
TTTTCAGTAATCATGAATACAGAATGCTGCATACAGGCTCCATTACTTAAGATGACAGAATAAGAGTTAATGGTGAGGTTTGCATTATCTTGAATGCCTAAGTCCTTTTTTATTTTGATGTTGCAATCTTGTGGAAGTGGTGGATGTTGTTGTGTTCTGTGGATGTTCAGGCGTGTTCATCTAGGTGGCCAGTGCAGTTTGGTCCAAGCTTTGGATGTCTTTGCTCATCCTCTGGAACACCTGCAATCACACAAGAGAAAAGGCAAACGTATCTTTCCAAAGAAAAGGTTTTAAACAAATCATGCCTTATTACCAATAAAACTGTCCCTATTTAATGTTGGCAGGGCACTACAGCGTTTATCAGTGGTGAAATGTTCATGTCTTCGTCCTCAGGCGACAAGCTAGAGCCTATAAACCCTAGTCCCGCCATATCTGGACTCTGAAAAACACTACTGCCATCTATCCCTCGTCTCTAGGCAAATTCACATCAATCCACTCATTGTTTCCCTGCGCTTTAACTGCTGCATCGGTTACTAAAAGATCCTCAAGTGGTCTTTCCCACCTGGATTCTTGTTGTGACAAATGATTTTTTTTTTAATCTTTACCCATTTGTTAGACACTATACCATGGGCCCCCTTTGGAGGTGCCAAAACTTGATTCTTGGCATTGTGTACTGCCAGGCTGAGTCTTTCATCAGTTTGGACAAGGCTATTAGATGTCAGATTTTCATTGGACATGGGCTGGCCTGTGGCATGTTCAAAAGGGCATAGTTTTCCTTGTGGTTTTCCTTAATGCATTGGTTGTCTTCATGCAGTTTTGCTCCATCTTCCATTAACATGGACGATTGCTTTATGGACACTTCAGTTTGAATCCGTTTACTGTGCAAAGCTGTTTGTACGTCTTTCTGAAGTTGTCTTAATGCCGCTGCATGTTCACCTCTCTCCTTTATGGCTTGTTTAGCAGCACTACCTACTAGGACATCATCTTTGGCTTCAGTTGTTGAGGTTTCTGTGTATGCTTTTCCCTTCTGTATGGTGTCTTCACTGGTCTTGTTTGCATACACATGGAGTCCATCAGCTTTTGGATGAGATGTCTCTAGCTGGTGCTGCAGAGAGAGGTTCTTCAGTTTCCCTGCGGCTCCACAGCATTTAGCAGAGTCTGTTTTTGTTTGGCTGTCAATTGCTGACACCTTTTCAACAGGTTTTCCTCTTCATCACTTTGATGCCTCAAACTCAGCTTACAGTCACGAACCCAGTGTCCTTCCTCATTGCAATGTCTGCATCTTCCCTGAGTTTTTGCTCTTGAGTATCTCAGATATTCACTGTCTTCATGCTCATTCCCAATTGTCCGGTTGTTGCATGGCAAAGGTTTGGATTGCAAAGATCGGAGTTTGATTTCCTGTGTTCTTTCAATCTTTGCTGACCATTCAACAATCTGCATGAATGCTGTTCCAGTGCTGTCCCAGTCATCATACCTGATTTTAAGGGCTTTAGAAATTTCTGCTTTTAACCCATTTACAAATGATGTTTTCAGGGGCAGTCCAGTGTCTTTGTCACTTTCATTCATTCCAGAATGTTCCATCCAAGTTCGTCTGAAGCGCTCTTCAAATTCTGCAACACTTTCTCCTGTCTTCTGCATGCAAGAGGTAATTTTAGCCCAGTTAACTTCTGCAGGTTTCAGTTTGAACAAGAAAGTTTGTACAGCTTCCCATCCAGACTCAATGTTTTCTTGAGATTCACCAATCCTTCTTTCAACACTTTCTGTTAGTGTCTTTTGGTCATTGTCTCTTAAGTTCACATTAACAATCATCACACCATCCAGTGGATGTAAATTATAGATTTTCTGCAAGCGTTGAAGAAATTGCCAAACTTTCCGTGGTTGCTTGTACACATCTGGCAATTCTTTTGACCATTTGTCAACTTGCTCTGGAGTAGCTGGCTGGTATGTTCTGTATGGAACATATTTCTTTACCAACTTTTTTACAGTGTGAGTTCGTAGTTCACCATTTTCCTCATACTCCTCCTCATTGTCGATTTCAACTTCAGTTCTTCTGTTCTTGACAATTACAGGAGCAAGTCTAACCTTCAAGTTATTCTTTGTAATTCCAGCATGTGTGTTGATGTCTGCGTCGCTGTCATCAGAGCTGCTTGAAGATTTTGATTCCAGTTGTTTGGAGAGTAAAGTTAGCAAATTGTCATTCTCAATGAACAGTCTTTCTTTGTCCTTTACATTCTGCAATTGTTTAGCCAGTGCTCGAACTTTTGCTTTCTCTGCTTTGATCTCATGTTGCAATATGTCAGTCTCACACTTCTGCAGATGCTGCATAATTTGTTTGACCAAAATCACAGACAATCCATCTTTCTTGGTGATTGCCCATAAGCTCTGTGTCTTTCCATAAGCCCTTTTAATGTCCGGCAATGCCCATAGTCCACTCTCTGAGTGCTTAATGCTGTACCTCTGGCACATATCATCATGGTACTCCCTCAGTCCCAGCCTTTTGTCCAAATATACATTCAGATTGTCCAACATCTGATCAATGGTCACATTTGGAGGTTCTGTCCCATGTCTTTCTGTTGTTGGTCTCAGAGCAGAGCCATTACCATTGTTTTGTGCAGACTCAGCCATGGCAAATACAGGAAAAGTGCCCTCAGAGGTGTGAAAACAGAACAAAAGGTGTTAGAGCCGTAAAAAGGTGCTTATTCTGATTTAAATTCACAGCAGTCTGTTAAACTGACCATTTCAGTTACACAGACAACTCAATATTTTTATAACTCAGTTTTCAATACTTCATTTAAAAAAAAAACATTTACATTAAGGCTAATTTTCTGACAAATCCTGAGTGATAAGACTTCTTCAATTCTTTCTGAATCCTAGCTCAGAAGGCTGAATTACTTTGCTTCAAATTTGTCCCTTAGACAATTTACGTTATAGCTTTCTTTCTGTATCTTTCAACAGAAGGCAAACAAACTTATAATTTCATGGCTTTATGCCCATCTTCTTTTAACCAAGTTAGAACATTATTTATATCTAAAATAGTGGCTACTGAATTAGCACCCAGTCAAGAATTCCCAATTTTTGCAGCAACATCAGCCCCAATGCTATCATGGCTCCACAGTCTCTGGAATGGACTAAATTGTTTTATTTTTGCACAATTCCTACAAACAAAAAGAGAAAGGACCAAGCCTCTGCTTCTACAATCTCTTGATGAACGGACTAAATTGTTTCTTAAACAATTCCTACAGACTCCAGAGAACAGGACTAAGCCTATAATTATACATCTATGGCTCCTACAGTCTCATGAGAACGGACTAAACCTCTTTCTTAAGTGATTCTTACATACTCAAGAGAACAGGACCACGCTATAAACACTTTTTCTATAGCTCCTACGGTCTCAGGAGAATTAACTAAATCATTTAAAAGGTTCCTACAGACTCAAGAGAAAGGCCTAAGCCAAAAATTCTTAAACAGTGCTACACTGGTTATTATGGTTACATCAAATGATCTGCTTACTTATGAAAGAGTGTTCTTTAAGTTCTTTTAGAGAGCCGATAGTTTCACTCACCAAATTAGGATCTTTGAGACAGGATCCAGTTGATTCAAATAACTTATGTCCACAGATGCGGTCTGTTGATCTTCAACACAAAAACTGTAGAATCTCCAAAACTCTTTTGTTCACTTCTTGTTGCAGTTGGTGAGTTCTCTTCTTGTCAGTCTCTCCTGGCTGGCTCTCGCCAAATTGTTAGATTTTGCTGTATTTGGCTGAGCAGTAGTTTGGGTGGCTCGCCAATGTACTAGATTTCTCTAATACATAAAATAAGTAATCTTGACCAAAGTTCTTGTGGGGAGAAGAATTTATTGAAGGTAGCAGTGTAGCAGTTCTTCAGCAGTGATGTTAGCATGTCATCCTTCAAACAATCTTAACCCAGTACTGTCTGTGAGACCAGACCTTTATACCTGGTAACAAATGTGCTACAAACAACACAATACCACCCCATGGAGAGCCCATGATCCATGGTCCTGATGGCCATTTGGTTCACACTTTAGAACAGTTCATACAAATACATTTGACTAAAGTTAATTAAAAACAAATAATCTTTCACTATAATGTATCCTACTTAGCATTATTGTGTTAAGAATTAAAACATCCTATCTTTAAAAAACAGATGAACACTGACATTTAATTTCTTTGGAACAATTGCAGTAAATATCTACATTCCTTTCACTAATGCACATTTAATCAAAAGAACAGATGAGTAATTCTGAAATTTTCCATTTCAATATAAGTCAGAAGACAGAACATGCATCAAAGTGCATTCAAAATTTTAAAAAGAGATGCCATAACACAGCAAAAAATGTGTGTTGAACAAAGTGCATAAACCAACCAAAAAGCCTACTTTTTGCAGAGTAGCATGTTTCGTAGCCTGTAAACACGTGAAGAACAGCTACTCCCACCAATGTTCGTGCAAAGTTTGAGAACATCAGAACTGTACTGTTTTGTTAATGATGTAAAGAAGACCCATCAGGAGCACAAATGCTTTCGGGACGTCACAGATATCTACAAGTACTGCCATTTCAAGAATATAAGGGTGCTTTAACACTAGCACTTTTGGTGTGCACCTATTTTAACGATATCTTTACTACCTTTACCTTTAAGATCTTGAAGGTCTTATAGGTTTGGAACAACATGAGGACGAGTAATTAAAGAGAATTTTTATTTTTTTCAATTTTTACCTGCAAAATGCACAAACAACTAACAACTCTTAGTAGAAATACACAACACAATACTGAATGCTTGTAAATACTAATATATATACACACACATATATACATACACATATATATATATATATATACACACAGTGGGGCAAAAAGGTATTTAGTCAGCCACCGATTGTGCAAGTTCTCCCTCTTAAAAAGATGAGAGGCCTGTAATTTTCATCATAGGTATGCCTCAACTATGAGAGGCAAAATGAGAAAAAAAATCCAGAAAATCACATTGTAGGATTTTTAAAGAATTAATTGGTAAATTCCTCTGTAAAATAAGTATTTGGTCACCTACAAACAAGCAAGATTTCTGGCTCTCACAGACCTGTAACTTCTTCTTTAAGAGGCTCCTCTGTCCTCCACTCGTTACCTGTATTAATGGCATTGGTTTGAACTCGTTATCAGCATAAAAGACACCTGTCCACAACCTCAAACAGTCCAACTCCAAACTCCACCATGGCCAAGACCAAAGAGCTGTCAAAGGACACCAGAAACAAAATTGTAGACCTGCACCAGGCTGGGAAGACTGAATCTGCAATAGGTAAGCAGCTTGGTGTGAAGAAATCAACTGTGGGAGCAATTATTAGAAAATGGAAGACATACAAGACCACTGATAATCTCCCTCGATCTGGGGCTCCACGCAAGATCTCACCCCGTGGGGTCAAAATGATCACAAGAACTGTGAGCAAAAATCCCAGAACCACACGGGGGGACCTAGTGAATGACCTGCAGAGAGCTGGGACCAAAGTAACAAAGGATACCATCAGTAACACACTGCGCCGCCAGGGACTCAAATCCTGCAGTGCCAGACGTGTCTCCCTGCTTAAGCCAGTACATTTCCGGCCCGTCTGAAGTTTGCTAGAGAGCATTTGGATGATCCAGAAGAGGATTGGGAGAATCAGATGAAACCAAAATAGAACTTTTTGGTAAAAACTCAACTTGTCGTGTTTGGAGGAGAAAGAATGCTGAGTTGCATCCAAAAACACCATACCTGCTGTGAAGCATGGGGTGGAAACATCATGCTTTGGGGCTGTTTTTCTGCAAAGGGACCAGGACGACTGATCCGTGTAAACGAAAGAATGAATGGGGCCATGTATCGTGAGATTTTGAGTGAAAACCTCCTTCCATCAGCAAGAGCATTGAAGATGAAACGTGGCTGGGTCTTTCAGCATGACAATGATCCCAAACACACCGCCTGGCAACGAAGGAGTGGCTTCGTGAGAAGCATTTCAAGGTCCTGGAGTGGCCTAGCCAGTCTCCAGATCTCAACCCCATCGAAAATCTTTGGAGTCCGTGTTGCCCAGCGACAGCCCCAAAACATTACTGCTCTAGAGGAGATCTGCATGGAGGAATGGGCCAAAATACCAGCAACAGTGTGTGAAAACCTTGTGAAGACTTACAGAAATGTTTGACCTCTGCCAACAAAGGGTATATAACAAAGTATTGAGATGAAATTTTGTTATTGACCAAATACTTATTTTCCACCATAATTTGCAAATAAATTCTTTAAAAATCCTACAATGTGATTTTCTGGATTTTTTTTCTCATTTTGTCTCTCATAGTTGAGGTATACCTATGATGAAAATTACAGGCCTCTCTCATCTTTTTAACTTGCACAATTGGTGGCTGACTAAATACTTTTTTGCCCCACTGTGTGTGTATATATCAACCCATTCTCACTCCCAAGGCGTCAAAAACTGAAGCATGGTCAAACGCCTTTCGCGTCACTATGAAGACGCCAAAGGTGCCCCTAGGCGTCATTATATGACAAAATAGGAACTCCATTGCTTTCAGTTACTTGCTTTATGCGTCAGGTCAAGACGCTTATGGAAAATGACAACACGTTATCCTCCGTTGTTTTCAGTTGTTTGTCTTAGTTTAATGGTTTGCATGCATTTGTAAAAAATTTATAAATCATTTTATATACATTTATACTTTTATTGGAGCACCTAACCCCACCCCTACCCTAAACCTACCCACTTCTGAACAACATAAAACACGTAACAGGCAAATATAAGTGCAGTCACAGGTATTTATTGCAAAAACTGACCATAAACAAGCAGTATAAAAGCATTACAAACAAGTCATGTTGCATTCCAAGTCTTCTGAAGCCATACGAAGTCTTTGTGAGAAGAAGAGAGCAAAACAAGGTTTTAATCGCTGAAAATGATCCCGCTCTTGTTAACGCGCTGGCATCTCATTCAAAAGATACTCCAGTCCAGTAGCATGATGCAATTGGTCAGGAGACACAGAAGAGCCAATAGCCTGTCAGAACAGCATGACGCAATCGGTCACGAGACACACAAGAACCAATAGTATTTCACAACCAAGGCTGACGTAAGGCTTCTTCTGGCGGCATTTTTTGAATTCGCTCACAGACTGAGCTTTACGGCGGACGGAGACGGCAATCGCGTTTATTCCTCTCACAAATCAAATGTTTTGCCTCGGAAGACTTGGAATATTCATATTTTTTTAAATAAATTATGACGGTAGTTGTATCTGCCTGTTATATCTTGTGTTTTATTGACAAATGGTAGGTTTAGGGGCAGGGGTTGGGTTATGTGCTCACAAATGTGTAAATATTGTAATATAAATAAAACTGTTGTGGCTGTTTACATTGAAAAATCACACCCCAACATATATGCAATAATGGCAATGTTATTACCCAATATATAATTTAATTATGACGATAAAATTCCCATTTTGGCGTCGACATATTGACGCTAAGGGTTTCCTATTTAAAGCAACGGAGGACCCTGCAAGTCGAAAAATGACGCTAAGGGGTACCTTGAGCGTCAAAAAGCGACGCCAAGTGGTCCTGACCAAGCTTCAATATGTGACGAGTTGGGTGTGAGAATGGGTTGCACATATATATATATATATATATATAGAGAGAGAGAGAGAGAGAGAGAGAGAGAGAGAGAGAGAAAATAGAAATACAGAATATACAAATGACAGAATTACAGAAAAAACTAAAATGACATTAAAAATAAAGTTTAATGAATCACCAAGTACCAATTTCAGCCAAAAATGTTCTACTGACTTAAAAAAAAAAGAAAAAAGTCAACTACACCTTGCAAATTTTCATTTTAGAGTGAACTATCCCTTTAACACTATGTTGGCTTTATTTTAGTCTTGTGACATTGTGTATCATGACATAAAGTAAGTGCAACTGCAGATAAACAAGATTTCTTCTTCTATTACCGGGACCACATCACTGCAGATTGATGGTGCTCATTTTGGTCACCCACAACAACTATAATGCCAACAGACTTGTTAAAACAACACTATAAATAAAAATAAATAATCTTGACAGAGAAAGTCAAATGTCATTGCTAGTTTACGTTTCAATTACCAAAACCATATTTTACAATCCAGAAAAGGCTTTTAAATTACATAACACAGGAAATTAGAACAAAACAACAGAAAAGCTAATTTTACACATTTGTGATTATCCTTATCACAGGGCTTTTTATATAAGATATATGCCATTATTACTTTTCAAACCTTCAATTTTTTAACCGACCGTATATTCACGCAGCGTTGCCATGGGTTCCGGTGAGGCACTTGTGTACTTTAACTGAAAGAAGAGTTTGTACCGTTAGAACCTCATCTGAACCAAGATTATTTCAGACAAATGCACGCTCTCCAAACCAACTCTGAGGTGTGCTCGCTCGTTTCACTTACAACGTGCAGAAAAATGACAGTTCGAGCAGTAATCTTGTTTATTTCCCCTAATTTTAATCGTTCATAAAGTCATTTTTTTTAAATTCCCGCCGTTCTAAATCCACACAGTTGATCGTCGCGCTCCGTCTCGTGCTCTGTTTGAACGGTCTCTAATGCAGCACTGGGCTCAAATAATACATACCAAACAGTATATTCTCCAGATAAGTTCAGCTCAGTACAGCATGGGAGAATATTTAGTTTAATAATTATATGAAAAATACTGTGGAACCGCGTGTCGCGAAACTAACGCTGGTATCCATTTAACTACAAAACACAATGCTTTAAACCGTACTTTACTCTTAATTAGACAACATACGTAATTGTACACGTTAAACCAATAAATACAAATATTTACTCACCAAAAGTGTTGGTTTGAAAACATTTTCAAGCTCTGTGGAGAAGCACATCAAGATGGCTAAGGAAAGTATTCTTTCTGCAAGTCTTCAGGAGATCTCGCGATAAGTGACGTGATATCGTTATTAAATTGATTCAACACATTTTTTTTTTAAAGTTGAGGGGGCAAATGGCTAGTTTTGTCAACTTACGAACTAGTTGAGACAGTGAAAATGTAAAATTTTAAGTTGAATGAACAAATTAATAAACTGCAAGTTGAGTCAACTTAAAAATATTAATTGAAACAACTAAACTGCGAAATACGTTTTTACAGTGTGATTATGAACATGAAATTATCCAGCCATGGCTTCCTGTTTCACAGAAATATAAATAAGAGGGAAAACAAAGCCCAAATTCCCTTAATCATCCATCACAATGAGAATTGTGAGCAAAAGATAATTGAGCTTTACAAATTAGTGAAGTGGCTTTAAAGGGTTAGTTCGCCCATTTAAGACATGAAGTTGTATGCAATCCTTACCAGCACTATAGTGCATACACACTGACCCACCCTTTAGTCACCTCCCTGGTCAGAGTTCTGGCCGCTGGAAGTTTTTCAAGATAGTACTCCCGGTTAGTTTCCGGGGCCTCAAAACTGTGCGTTTTTACGTGAAAAAAGTATTTGCATTTCAAAGCTTGATTAATTTACATCACAAAAAACACGCCTGACAAAATTCATACCTCAGTTTTAATCGGCACTATTTTCTGTCCATTTCTATCAATCCGCGCTGCTGTCAACGTCAACAGTGCGCACGTTCAGATCAGCTGTTGATAGCGCGACTCGCTGACAACATGTCTGACTACGAAACTTCTGATGACGAAACCAATTTTAGCACAATGTCAGACGGAACAGATGATGATGAAAGTAATTTTAGCACAACGCCAAAGGGATACCTTTATGAACCGGAGTATACCGATGCCGAAGTTCAGCAGATGGAGATAGAACGGGAAGCGAGAGAGCGAGAGGACAGAGATGCAGTTGTCCAAGTTGATGCTGGGCCCACAGCTGTAGCAAGAGCCAGGATGAACGACAAATGGTGGTGCACTTGTTCAAATTGTCAAGTTATGCCAACAGAGGTTGAAAGCTATTGCTGCCACGAATGGGAACTCATCATGCCACAGCTGCAAAACCTATCGATTGACGAGGAGGCCAACGCAGCGTCTGTCTGCATTACATCCAATGAAATGGTTTTCTCACCAAATTGTACATATATCCCTATATACTGTTTTTATATTAGACTTCTTTTCACGTGATTTCCACTGGAGTCTAAAAATCAGCTTGTTTACCGTACAGTTTAGACATTGGATCATAAAGTTAGTAAATAGAGCTTACCCGTGGTACTGGTACAGCAAAACTCTTTAAAATCATTTTTTTTCTTTTTCCTCCTTGGTTGGGGATGTAATCGTCTTCGCTGAAGTGAGCACTGCACACACGGAAATCCTTGATTCTCGATATTTTAGCTCCCGCAGAGTAGCCGATGGCAACCAGCCAAAGCTGTCTCGTAGCTATATCTGAAACTGGAAAACGATGGAATCTGAACGGTGATCCCGGCATATTCTTGTGGTCACAGCCTGGGAATTTACAAGTTCGCACCATTGTTCATTTTCATACCTCAGTTTTAATCGGCACTATTTTCTTTCCATTTCTATCAATCCGGCGCTGCTGTCAGCGTCAACAGTGCGCGTTCAGATCAGCTGTTCCATAGTGTTTACACAATCGAATACTTTTATGTCGTTGTCATTCGATTGTGTAAACACTATGGAACAGCTGATTCGAACGCGCACTGTTGACGCTGACAGCAGCGCCGATTGATAGAAATGGAAAGAAAATAGTGCCGATTAAAACTGAGGTATGAATTTTGTCAGGCGTGTTTTTTGTGATGTAAATTAATCAAGCTTTGAAATGCAAATACTTTTTTCACGTAAAAACGCACAGTTTTGAGGCCCCGGAAACTAACCGGGAGTACTATCTTGAAAAACTTCCAGCGGCCAGAACTCTGACCAGGGAGGTGACTAAAGGGTGGGTCAGTGTGTATGCACTATAGTGCTGGTAAGGATTGCATACAACTTCATGTCTTAAATGGGCGAACTAACCCTTTAAGAAAAGAGCTAGAGCAGTGAAAATTCCCATTTCCACCATCAGGGCAATAATTAAGAATTTGCAATCAACATAAAATGTTACGAAACTGCCTGGAAGAGGACGTGTGCCTATATCGTCCTAATGCACGGTGAGAAGGAGAGTTTGAGTGGCTAAAGACTCTCCAAGGACCACAGCTGGAGAATTGCAGAAAATAGTTGAGTCTCGGGGTCAGAAAACCTTAAAAAAAAAATTGTCAAACAGCACTTACATCACCATGTGTTGTTCGGGAGGGTTTCAAGAAAAATTCTCCTCGCTCGTCCAAAAACAAACTCCAGCATATTCAGTTATCAGACACGACTGGAACTTCAAATGGGACTGGCTTCTATGGTCAGATGAAACTAAAAAATGAGCTTTTTAGCAGCAAACACTCAAGATGGGTTTGGTGAACACAGGGATAAAAAAGTACCCCATGTGTACAATGAAATATACTGCTGTATTTTTGATGTTGTGGGCCTATATTTCTGCTGGAGGTCCTGGACATCTTGTTTAGACGCATGGCATCACTGATTCTATCAAATACCAACAGATAAAAAATCAATAAGTGACTGACTCTGTTAGAAATCTTATAATGGGCCATGTTTGGATCTTCCAACCGTAAATAATCCAAACACAAACCTCAAAAACAACACAAAAATGGGTCACTGAGCACAAAACCAAGCTTCTGCTGGCCATTCCAGTCCTCTGACCTGAACCCTGTAGAAAATGAGTGGTGAACTGAAGAGAAGAAGCACCAACATGGAGCTGTGAATCTAAAGGGTCTGGAGTGATTCTGGATGAAGGAATGGTCTCTGATCTCTTGTCAGGTGATCTCTAACCTCATCAGGCATTATAGGAGAACATTTAGAGCTGTTAAACTGGCAAATGGAGGTTTAAAAAGTATTGAATAAAAGGGTGCCGTTAATTGTGGCCAATGTGTATTAGAGAAAAACATTTATTTCATAATGATATTTTCCCCCATTTAAAATTCTTATTATCCAATGAAAGGTTAGATTTTTGTGATTTAAAAAAAATAAAAGATCAAAAGGCTTAACAATGCAGATTAATTTTTACAGCCTTCTTTGATCATATTTACCAAGGGTGCCGATATTTTTGGCCATGACTGTATATGAGGATCATATAGGATCGTGGGTTTAAGATAATTTCATTCCTTAATATGTCTCTTTACTACATAAACTTACAGTAAATCCCCTCAGTCCCCCTAATATATGAAGGACCAAGAGTGCCACTTAAAAATAAAATGAAGAAATCAATTTATTGAATTAATAATTCAAACATAAAAAATTTATATAAATAAATCACTTTTAAATGGACAAATTAATTGACACATTTAAAGATATTTATTTAATTTGTGTTTTGAAACGTGGATTAATAGTACATTAATTAATCATTTTAAATTCACTTTTTAAATCGCTTTTTAAAAAAGCATTTGGCAAACGCTTTTCTCTCTCTATTTGCCAATTGCTTTTCTTTGTCCTTTTGCCAAATGCTTTTCTTTATCCATTTGTCAATCAAGTAAAAAAATGCCATTGGACAGTACACACGTGGGAGCAACCAATCAACTTTCGCCTCAATTTGAAGAGCCAACCCCTCTTTGGCTTGTATATGTAACACGCACTCTCATTGGACAGTTAGAAAAGCTATACGTCATTACAGCGGTAGTTTGAAGACGGGTTCGAGGGATGCAAAATGTTGGGGGAAATGTTGGGTGAAGGATTGATTATTTGTTAGCTTTAGCTGATTTCTGCAAAAACAATTCTCCTCTCGATTATCATTTTATATACAGAAGAGTTTTAGAGTTGAGGGAAGATGTTGCAAATGCAGCGGATAATTGTGGTTGTACAGTAAATGGAAGGATTTGGAAGGATCCTAAAATGTTTCTGGAAAGAATCGGTAAGCCCCGCCCCCCTTAGTTACTGTTGCTCACGCAGATAAACAAATGGAGTTGCTCACTGTCTTTCCAGAAACATTTTAGGATATGCCTGCCGATCTAAAACATTTTCTATTACATACCTTAAACCATCATGTGCAAGTTTTTGTCGGACTGTCCTTAGCGACACACCAATACATCTTGCCGTCTCTTCTGCTGGTACGTCCAACGACGAGTTCAAGAATGCTTGGAGCTACAATCATTGCGTGACGACTGCTGCATTCCGAGGGACTGATTCGTTGAATAACACTCTGTGCCTCAAACTTAACCCAAATCCTTCCATTTACTGTACAACCACAATTATCCGCTGCATTTGCAACATCTTCCCTCAACTCTAAAACTCTTCTGTATATAATTTTTTTTTTGCAGAAATCAGCTAAAGCTAACAAATCATCAACAATCCTTCGCCAAACACCTTCAGATTCCCCTGACATTTTGCATCCCTCGAACCCGTCTTCAAACTACCGCTGTAATGACGTATAGCTTTTCTAACTGTCCAATGAGAGTGCGTGTTACATATATAAGCCAAAGAGGGGTTGGCTCTTCAAATTGAGGTGAAAGTTGATTGGTTGCTCCCACGTGTGTACTGTCCAATGGCATTTTTAAACTCGATTAACAAAAGGACAAAGAAAAGCAATTGGCAAATAGAGAGAGAAAAGCGTTTGCCAAATGCTTTTTTAAAAAGCGATTTATAAAGTGCATTTAAAATGATTAATGTACTTTTTATTATTTTATTAATCCACGTTTTAAAACATGAAATAAACAAACAGTTTTAAATTTTTCTTTTTATTTACACATTTAAAAATGATTTTTTAAATTGATTGTTTTATTGTTTTATTAAACTACATTTAAAAACACGAATTAAATATTTCAATTAATTTGTCCATTTAAAAGTGATTTATTTATATACATTTTTATGTTTGAATTATTAAAATCAATAAATTGATTCTTCATTTTATTTTTAAGTGGCACTCTTGGTCCTCCATACTAATATTGAATGAAACGTCCTTGCAATTTCTTCGCAAAGCTGTACATGCAAAAATAATGACAATACAAGGTTTTCGTTGTCATTTTTGATTTTATGAAATAGTGCGAAAGACCCGTATTCTCTATGTGTTTAAAATAAATTGTTCTAAATGCACTTTGAATAGTTATGAGTCGATCCTTTATATTTTGAGAACTGGCTCTTTAATTGGAAGAATGGGATGCGAATTGAGAGTCGATTCCTCAAAGGTCTGACATGTCCGGGCGTAACATAAGATGGACATTACCTTGATTACACATCACAGAAGAGAATTAGTGGGTATTGATCCAAATAACTCGAATCTTTTGAATCCTTTAACATAAAAGATTCGTTCAGAGATTCATTCGGTGACTCTTCCTGTCAGTACACCAGTAGGTGGCGACCAGTGAGAGTATGTAGTATTACATGTGAGTGAGTCACTCAACAGATTTAGTTAAAAATACTTAATTTTATTAATTTTTTAAAATTATTATAGGCCTACTTAAGTTATACTGATTTAGTTAAAATCACAAATATCGTAGTGTTTTTATAGAAAATGTGAAGATGTTGTCAATCGTGCAACCAAACATAATCGCTTAATTTATATTTATGAGTCAGTCACTCAACACGTTTAAAAAAAACAGAAGAATAGACTTAGTTTTATGTTTTAATGGAAAATGTGAAGCTCTTGCCAGTCTTACTACCAACAAAATAAAATAAATAAAATAAATTTATAACATATAAAAACACAACATGCTATTTTTTTTCTCATGAATTCGAGATATATCTGTCTTGAATTAAATCGGAATCGACTCGATCGATTCTACAAACTTGGAAATCAAAATCTCGAAATGAACATCATGATATTTTGTTTAAAAAAGTCACGCATAGGATCAAATTATATTTGCACGTTTTTCTTATACATCAATATTTGTCTTGAACCAAATCTTGGATTCGACTCGATCGATTCCATAAACTTGGAAATAAAAAAACTTGCAATTGAACAACATGATATTTTGTTAAAAAAAAAAAAAACAATTCTCACATATGATCAAATTATATAGGCTACTACTTTGCACGTTTTTCTTATAAATCTATATATTTATCTTGAATCAAATCTTGGATTCGACTCGATCGATTCCATAAACTTGGAAATAAAAAAACTTGCAATTGAACAACATGATATTTTGTTTAAAAAAAAAAAAAACAATTCTCACATATGATCAAATTATATAGGCTACTACTTTGCACGTTTTTCTTATAAATCTATATATTTATCTTGAATCAAATCTTGGATTCGACTCTATCGATTCTATAAACTTGGAAATAAAAAAACTTGCAATCGAACAACATGATATTTTGTAAACAAACAAACAAAAATGGTCAAATTATACTTTGTACGTTTTTCTTATAAATCTATGTAAGCCTATTTGTCTTGAATCAAATCTCGGATTCGAATAAAAAAAACTTGCAATGAACAACATGATATTTTGTAAACAAACAAACAAAAAGGGTCAAATTATACTTTGTACGTTTTTCTTATAAATCTATGTATTTGTCTTGAATCAAATCTCGGATTCGACTCGATCGATTCTATAAACTTGGGAATCGAAAACACCATAAACCTTCCGTTTGAGCCAGCTCTCATTGCGCACCTTCCTTCCCTTTTCGTCCAAGGCTCACTTTTACTTGAAGCCCGTTTTGAGGAATGCACGCTCGTCTTGCACTAGCATTCCTGCCTCCTCCTAGACATCACATCCGGGTCACTCGGCAGTCAGCGTGTAAGCGAGCGTGCTCCTCCATACAGTTGCGTACTGCTGCTGCAGCTCTCAGCGCAACTCCACTGCATGTAACATGGACACTACGAGCAGCGGCCAGCCGCGGAGGATCTGAGCGCGCCTCGGGACTCGCGATACGCCACACCGGGGCAGGGATGAGGTACCATCCAGCAGCCGCACACTGGTAGGCGAGTCGTCAATTGTCAGCGATGTCAAAGAGTCTGAAGAAGAAGAACCACTGGACGAACAAAGTCCACGAAGCGGTGCTCACTAGGAATAAGGAGGGCGAGCTGGGGTTCGACTTGAAAGGGGGCGCCGAGAACGGCAATTTCCCTTATTTTGGGGAGGTGAAGCAGGGTAAGGTGGCCATCCAGAGCGGCAAGCTGTCCCAGGACGAGCTGCTCTTGGAGGTCAACGATACACCGGTGGCGGGGCTCACCATCAGGGATGTGCTGGCCGTGATCAAGCACTGCAAAGACCCGTTCCGGCTGAAGTGCGTGAAGCAAGGTGAGGATAAACATCAGCGCGCCGCCGTCTCTCTGTGTAAACGAGAGAGAGAGAGAGCGACCCCTCCGCTGTCTGGGGCTGCTGTCTGCACATTATTCCCGCAGAAATCCTGTTTACACACAAAGGTGCATTTCAGATCCCGCGCGTGATCGCTGTGGTTATCGATTGAAGCCGCCGCGAACGTTCCATCGTCGCTCCCGGCAACAGAACTTACAAAATGTGTCGGATTGTCACAGAAACATGTCAATGAAATTTGAGCTTTGTTTGGATTCTAAGTACCTTGGTATCATGCGCGAGGGGGCGGGGGGTGTTCCGCCCCGTGTCGGAGATATTTTGGCCCGCGGGTCCGCCATGGGCGAACTGGGCGAATATTTGAAGGCAATTTCATTGATCTCGTAAATTGCACGGTGGCTGTGGCAAGCCAACTTAACATTGATTCCTTAGCACTAGTGGCTATTGTTACTAATATTTATGATAGTAGCCTATACAGCAGTACTCTACTAGTACTTGGTCTAGTAATCCAGTGTTTCAATTTCATTTCAATAGCAACTATTTATTAGATTCTGTTCCAGTAATGGCTCATATTTGTTCAGTCCACTCCAAAGGGAGATATTTAGTTTAAAAAAAAAAAAATCCCTTTTCAAGAACTACAACGAAC
This sequence comes from Onychostoma macrolepis, assembly GCF_012432095.1. Classification (NCBI taxonomy): domain Eukaryota; kingdom Metazoa; phylum Chordata; class Actinopteri; order Cypriniformes; family Cyprinidae; genus Onychostoma; species Onychostoma macrolepis. The sequence goes on along the minus strand of NC_081179.1, from coordinate 13,909,015 downwards.
GGCTCGTTTGGACTACAAAGTTGTTTTCCGTGTGTTGTGACATCACAAAGCGGCCCATTAGAATATCATTAAAATAAATCCCGCCTACTGAAATTCTAGTGGTTGGGGGCTGGGGAGTTAGAACACTTGTTGAGTGCAGTACAATACTGTACAATGATGTAATCTGCAGAATTTACACTTCAATTATGAGACTACAGTGTTTCCCATACATTTATTTATTTGTGGCGCCCGCGTGTCTGTGGGAAACACTGGACTATGTTATAAATAAATTCAACTGTATAACAGTTTCACTGCAGTTCATGTTATAATGTTAGAATTAAAGAACAATAAACACAATACATATTACCGTTGCACTTAGCTGTACATAGTAAATGCAGTTATTTCTAATCGGTTGTTGACATCCTATCTAAAATGTGATTTAGCCAAAAAAACCAAAAACTACAACAACAATAACGTTACCATAATATCCGTGTGTGCAAAGGTTCTGTGCGATCCTCTTGTTCAATATTCTCGGGGTCTGAACCCGGCTCAAATTGATATGGCAATATTGACGCCATCCTTAAAGGTCCCCTGAAATGCTTTGAAACAAGCAGCATTATTCTATGTGTTGAAGTCATTTTAACTGAAACAGGAAGACAGGGCAGGACATATCAAGCAGCCCCACCCCTTTTTAAAATAGCCAATAGCGTTCGTTTATATCACAGCTTGGGCTAAAGCCGCTCAGAGCCGTTGAGCTCCGTAAACCTGCATTTGACAGGGTATGACAGCCACAATCTCATCCATATTGTTATAAAATATAGCATTCTGTGTAGAATTCAAATAGTTCCGATACGCTTTGTGGTCTGTGCTGACTCGCGCATGGGATCCGCTCCGTGCTGTCGTGTCTCTGGACCGGAGCAGAGTATGTGTGCGTTGCAGTGGTTAGTGTGACAGCGCGAAACCAGACTTCTTTTTTTCCTCAATGGAAAGCATATTTACACTGTCTCAATCGTTCCCTGTCCCCTATATAGTGCACTACGTGCCATTCACCGTACAGAAAATACTAATTCTGTGAACACTCAGCCACGTCTTCAGCGTCTATTTATAGTGTAGGGGCGGGCGCTTCGAATTCTGGAGAGCATTTGATTGGACAGAAATTTTGATGAGAAGATGAAGTACGATGTGACGTCAAAAAAATCGTTGAGCCGTTTTGGCGGAAGTGACGAACTGCAAGCTTTGAATGCTTATATCTTCTAAAGATATTGTCGCTGTTTTGGAGCACACTGGAATACAGATAACCTTAAGACTAACATATTGACACTAACACCCAAAAAACTTCAATTTTGATTTCATGGGAACTTTAACTATACCAGAGCAGACAGAACTTGCTGTTTTGGCAAGGGGCGGGGCAGTACTGAAACATCGTCTAAGCTGTTCACCAATCACAACGCACTGGGACAGCTAACCAATCACAACACATTTCGTTTTTTGGAAGGTGGGCCTTCATCAAACCCGGAACTAATCGAGCCGTTTGTGCCAGGTTGGGGAGAAAGGTGTTGTAATAATGTAAATTATGTGAAAAATAATGCGATTTTCAAAACAAAATCAAGAGTTTGTAAAAGAGCATAATAGGACCCCTTTAAGTTGCTTGTACTTAATTAGTAGGCTGTACATTAGCAGTATTTTACTAATGCTGATTTTTTTTTTAAATGACTAGTAAATAATCCAGTGTTTACTAGTATCACAAGACATTCTAGTACAATTTTTTTTTTTTTCAACAATTCATCTGGTACTAGAGCTTATTCTATCTTATTAAATCAAGTAGTACTATAGCTATATAGTTACTGATGTATTCAAGTTTTCCTAGTAATATTCAGGGTTATTATTGTTAATTAAAACATTTTTTGTTAATTGAAACAAAGCTGAAATAGAATAAAATATAAATATTAATTGAAAAACAAACTAAACAAAAATTAGAAATGTTACCTAACTGAAACAAATTTTAAGTTTAAATTTTATATATTTAGAATATTATTATTATTATTATTATTATATTTAATTTTTTTACTGGAAGTTACTAAAACTGAAATAAAAGTAAATTAAACCTAAATAGTAGTATTACAAAATGACAAAAATATGTTAAAAAATTACTAAAGTACTTAATAAAATTACTAAAATTTAAACAAATGAAAATTGTAAAAAAATTACATTAAAATCTAATTCAACATATGAATATAAAATAATACTACTATAAGGCTTAGCAATTGAATAGACATTAGGATGTATTCTGGTTGTTACTAGTAACATTTTACAATCAGATTTTCATTAAACTACAAAGTAGTCATTCTGCCTGGCCATTACATATGACGAGCAAAAAACAACTGTAACTAGTAAGATTAGAAATGTTACTAATAACAATGGAGATAAAGAACAGTGTTTCGTAAATATGTACTAGTAAAGCTATATACTAAGTAACAGCTAGGATATTAGAAAAGATGCTAGTGGATACATACCAGTAGTGTTCAGGAATGAATGTTAAAATGGCTTGCCATAAAGTGGCAGTTCTTAAAAACAATGGATTTCAGTGGTGAACAGGAGATGATGGGAAGTGCCCATGTGAATGGGAGGAGTGATGTTATCTCTCACACAGATGTTGACTTACAGTGATGGGATTTGAGGACGTGCAGCTGTCTTCAGGTCTACAGTGCTGAGTTTTCAATAATGCTTATAGTACATTTGCAGTATTTTTCGTCCTTATTTGAAGCAAACTTCAGCTCCTAGGCCAGTGCTTTGGAAAACATCCCCAACTCCCAAGTGAAAGCAAAAAATATCTTGATGCAAGCAATGGTTTTGCCTAGGGAGATGCAGATCAGTGGACTGACTGAGTAAATATTGACTGGCTGCTGAAGATCAGGGTTTGGGGAACTTGTCCGGCAGGCGTTTTATAGTGTACTTGTAGTGTAAAATGGTGTAGGAACACAGAGGCTAGTGTAATGAATTCATTTTAATGATTGAAAGAGTAGGTCATTTGAATGCAAGGATGGACTGGCGTTAGAAAGCACATTGATTTTTTTCATGGTAAGCCCGTGGACTTGTGGGTTGGTTGTTGAAACCTAAGTAATATACATTGTAAATCTCCATATTTGGGAGACTCTGTGATTTAATCACCCTATTCGATTGATGCTTTTTCTAACAGTTGTGTAATTTGATTGTGCCACTAATGCAAAAACAGGTAAGAGATGCTTATTTTTTTTATTGTAATCCCTTTAAGTATAATAATTGACATTACATGAACAAATACAGTAGGTGATAGTTATTATATGCATGTGATACAGAAGGTAATGGTATTAGATGCATGTGCATCATATGCTGTGAGATTTGATTGGCCAATGTTTTTTTTTAGTCTCAGCCCATCTTGCTTTGATGTGATGGAGGAGATGGTGTGTGTTGTATTGGTGTGTGTGTTGGTGCATGTCCAGGACTCACTTTTGTGGCTTGGTGGTTACAGGAACTTTGATGCCCGACTTGTCATAATGACCCAGTTCTGACAGTTTTATAAATATCAAGCAAAGTAGTCAACTAGGCTGCCTTCATACAATCACATTTATGCATAGCAGCACGTTTGATTTGGAATAAAGCACATCTATTGGCGTCTTATTTTAGCAGTCGTCTTTCATGTTTTCATTTAATCTTCTGAGGCAGATATTTGGTTTAGTGTTCTCGTAATCCTGTGCCGCCACACTACTTCGCTCTCAGTGCATTGACCAATCCGATGCTGCGACCTTCGGTTTTCCGAGACACTTTTGATGTGTTGACGGTTTTTAAATATCAGCAATATAATCTCATTATTTTTCAGTTGTGAAGTGCAATAATTGGTTATATAACACGTTCAGTTTGCACAAATGGATTTGCTAGCTGATTAACACGAACATGACTCTGAGCAGATTTCTGCAGCCTCGGGGGTTTAACTTATTTTGCTTTGAAGTGTAATTTATCTGTGTGTGACAGTCATTATTCTGTCATAATGGTCGGCATTTTCCTTGGAGATGTGAGATAGATTTGGTATTTCATCTTGCATTTAGTCATTTTAAATAAGTCATTTTCTTTCATCTGTGTTTTTCAATATTTCATCATCGTCTCTCATCTCTTATGATCTCACTTTCCTTTACATCTATAAAGAGTACACGAGTGGGGTAAGATGTGTCATCCCTTAATCCAGCAAACTGTGCATAATGTTTATCATATATTTACAATGAACCCATCACCTCCGTCTAGACTGAGAGATGCACATGAGAAATGTGAAACATTTTTATGCTAAGAATAGATGTTTTCTAAATGGCAGTCAGATAAATGAATTGGCAATCAATTAATGAATTGGCAATTTATAAAACAATGTTTATTATTTTAATTGAATTTCAGGTGATATCAGACAATGTATTTTATTTTGATTTATTTGATCCTTGTCCAGCAATGTTATCTAAGTATTATTACTATTAGATTTTTTTACTTTTATAAAAGTTTTTTTTTTTAAATAAAAATACTTTTGTGTTAGATTTATTTAAAAAAAGACTTATTTTTAAATTGAGTTTTCTTTTTCTTTTTCTTTTAATTTTTAGTAATTTCATGTTTGTTTGTTTTTTTTAAAGTTATATTTATGGGCTTTTTGTGGCGTTTATTTTGAGAGGACAGTGGAGAGATGACAGGAAAGTATTGGGGTGGAGAGAGGGGCGGGATCAGCAATGGACCGGAATTGAACTCGGAATTGAAGGTGGGAATTGAACTCGGGTCGCTGTGAGCGGAGTTGTGTGGCTACTAACCACGAAGCTATTGGTGCCGAAGTTTAATTTATTTTTATTTCAGTTTTTATTCAGTTTTAGTTTCTAGTTAGTAATCTTATTCCTTAAACTTCAGCGTATTGCAGTTAGAAAGAAGAATTTCACATTTTTATTTAGAATTTAAAATGCAAAAATGCCAACAAAAAAAATATATTTTATACTTTGTCAGCTAACCCTAGTGATAATAATGTTGCCTAGAGCACAGTTTAGATTTATTAAAAAAAAAAGTGGCACACCTTACCCCAATCTCCTTTAAACTGCACATTTCATTGATAGCATTCAGTGCATTTTTATCTGCATTGGTTTAACCATTTAATCTTTAACAATAGAATAATTTCTGTGAAAAGCACAAGGAAAACTTTGCCCACCTGGCTGTAGTTAAGAAACTGAACCCGCGTCTCGCATAGAGGCATTTGAAATTATTGTTGTTTACTTGTTTATCTCTATGCTCAAACAGCAGATGGCAGCTGTGAAGTGATTTTTTTTTTTTTTTTTTTAAATGGCCTATTCCATAAACTACTACTTGTTTAATTTGTTTTTTGGAGAAGAGAGCTCAGTTCATAATTACATTTTTGGCACTGCATGGCTGTGGAATGAAATTAAAGTTTTTTTTATTGACTCCTCGCATTTATGGAATTTATGAATATGTGCATAGTCAAATTCAATAGGTTACAAGACAAACATGAACCAAAGATCACTATTTACTTTCATTGTATGGAAAAGAGCAGCGTGAACATTCTGCTAAACATCTCCTTTTGTGTTCCACAGTAATATCAGCATGAGGATGAGTAAATGAAGAAATAATTTCATTTTGTATGATCTATCCCTTTAATACAGCGAGCTGTTTTGATGCATCTACCATTTGTCCTCCTCGTTGTAATAATAACGCAACATATTTATTAGACGCAGACTGTCTCTTGGCTGGTCGCAAATCTGGAAACAATTCCCTAAGAGAGCTGTGAACGCTTTTGAGCTTTTGTGCGTTATGCAATGTAACTTTCCAGCTATTTTGGCAATTTTGTCTAGACCTAAAGGTTGAAATGCACCTTTCGGCTCCACGTTCGATTAATCATGAAAACTGAAAATGCTTTAGCAGCGCAGAGCATTATATTCTGCAGTCTTCCACTCACTAAGCAAGTGGAGCACAAGTGCCACCTAATTTGTAAAGCAGATCCATCTGACATCCCTCTAGGCTGCTATTTGGGATTATGATGGTTTTAATGTGCTTACCACAGTGACTGATTACAATCAACCGGACAGAACTGCAAGTTTCCCTTCAGACAGAATGATATACTTTAGGCTGATGTTGTGATTGCCATTTTGAAGTGGGTTTACCCTCGGCCAATCAGGGTGCAGAAACCTCTTTGATCCATTATTAAGTCACGACTACAAGCGCACAAGATGTCAAAGACAGCTGCCTTGAATGTTAACATGACAAACGCGGGCGCTGGAGACTGCGCAAGCAAGATTTCTGTTTTTATGAAACAGTTTCTCACGGTTTTTCACACTGGCTGGCTTACTTTGATTATCCGCATGAGAAAAACATATTTAGTAAATAATTAATTATGATGTGGGTTCTTATCCTTTAGATCTGTGCATAAAAACGCTTGGCCATCTGTCATGAAGTGAACGCTACTGCAGTTAATTTTGCCTGTGCTCTCTACACTGCAGGAACCCGTGCATCTCGGATAGCCTTATAAAAAGAGATTTCATTTTCTTAAATGCATAAGTCTTTCTTTCTATATTCCTTCTTCTATTGTGTTCGTTACCTTGAGATGCACACATTATACTGTAGTCATGCACATGCAGGTTTGTTGCTCCAGTTTACAGTGCAGCTGAATACAAGCCAAGGACCTTTTTTGCTTTTAATATTGTAACAAAAATGCTGATGTTACATTACAGCATACCACTTTTATCCTACAATAATTTGCTGTATGGTTTTAATAGCTTTTAAATCATCAAACGACATTCTGATTCACTGCCAAGTTCTTCGAAAATCTTTGTATTTATCAGTGTTATTTTAGTGTCACTGAGATACTATTATGGTGTTTTATATTTATATATTTTATATTATATATTTTCTGTTTTTATTTTAGCTAAAGTTTGATTAAATTTGTTGTTTTTTACAGGTGTGTCTGTATAGTCTTTATTCATTTTTGTTTTGTTTTAGTTATTTTAGTACATCAAGTTAGACTAAATTAAAATGAGAAATGTTGCCTTGGTGATTAGCTAAAATAAAACGTTTTTGTTTGTTTTATTTCATTTGACATTTATTTTTTCATTCAGTTTCATTCAGTTTTTCAGTTTCAGATTTAGTTATAGTTAACTAATAACCCTGGCAATTAGGGGTTCGGTGCTCAAGGGCACCTTAGTCATGGTATCGAAGGTGGAGAGAGTGCTGTTCATTCACAATCCCCACCTTCAATTCCTGCCGGCGCGAGAATCGAACCGGCAACTTTCAGGTTACAAGCCCGACTCCCTAACCATTAGGCCACGACTACTCCAGGGTCTTATATGTATATATGTATGTGTTTGTGTATTTATATGTGTATTTACAGTATCTCACAGAAGTGAGTACACCCCTCACATTTTTGTAAATATTTTATTGCATCTTTTCATGTGATAACACTGAAGAAATGACACTTTGCTACAATGTAAAGTAGTGAGTGTACAGCTTGTATAACAGTGTACATTTGCTGTCCCTTCAAAATAACTCGACACACAGCCATTAATGTCTAAACCGCTGGCCACAAAAGGGAGTACACCCCTAAGTGAAAATGTCAAATTGGGCCCAAAGTGTCAATATTTTGGGTGGCCACCATAATTTTCCAGCACTGCCTTAACCCTCTTGGGCCTGGAGTTCACCAGAGCTTCACAGGTTGCCACTGGAGTCCTCTTCCACTCCTCCATGATGACATCATGGAGCTGGTGGATGTTAGAGACCTGAGCACTGAGCACTGACCGGCTGACCCCCCACCCCTTCAACCTCTGCAGCAATGCTGGCAGCACTCATACTTCTATTTCCCAAACACAACCTCTGGATATGACGCGGAGCACGGGCACTCAACTTCTTTGGTCGACCATGGCGAGGCCTGTTCTGAGTGGAACCTGTCCTGTTAAACCGCTGTATGGTCTTGGCCACCGTGCTGCAGCTCAGTTTCAGGGTCTTTCAATCTTCTTATAGCCTACGCCATCTTTATGTAGAGCAACAATTCTTTTTTTTCAGATCCTCAGAGAGTTCTTTGCCATGAGGTGCCATGTTGAACTTCCAGTTACCAGTATGAGAGAGTGAGAGCGATAACACAAAATTTAACACACCTGCTCCCCATTCACACCTGAGACCTTGTAACACTAATGAGTCACATGACACCGGGGAGAGAAAATGGCTAATTGGTCCCAATTTGGACATTTTCACTAAGGGGTGTACTCACTTTTGTGGCCAGCGGTTTAGACATTAATGGCTGTGTGTTGAGTTATTTTGAGGGAACAGCAAATTTACACTGTTATACAAGCTGTACACTCACTACTTTACATTGTAGCAAAGTGTAATTTCCTTAGTGTTGTCACATGAAAAGATATAATAAAATATTTACAAAAATGTGAGGGGTGTACTCGCTTCTGTGAGATACAGTGTGTATATATATATATATGTATATACACGCACACCAATTATACACACACACACACACACACACACACACAACCCGAATTCCGGAAATGTTGGGACATTTGTTTATTTGAATAAAATGAAAAGTAAAAGACTTTCAAATCACATGAGCCAATGTTTTATTCACAATAGTACATAGTTTAAACATTTGTTATGTTCTCTGAGAAATTTTAGACTTTTATCCACTAAATGAGCTCATTTCAAATTTGATGCCTGCTACACGTCTCAAAAAAGTCAGTAGCCAAGGCTTTGCAAATCTCATAATCTACAGAGCATTACATCATCAAAAGATTGAGAGAAACTGGAGAAATATCTGTGAGTAAGGGACAAGGCTGAAGACCTTTGTTGGATGCCCGTGGTCTTCGGGCCCTCAGACGACACTGCATCACTCATCGGCATGATTCTGTCATTGACATTACTAAATGGGCCCAGGAATACTTCCAGAAACCACTGTCTGTAAACACAATCCGTCGTGCCATCTGCAGATGCCAACTAAAGCTCTATCATGCAAAAAGGAAGCTATATGTGAACATGGTCCAGAAGCGCCGTCGTGTCCTGTGGGCCAAGGCTCATTTAAAATGGACTGTTTCAAAGTGGAAAAGTGTTCTATGGTCAGACGAGTCCAAATTTGACATTCTTGTTGGAAATCACGGACGCCTTGTCCTCTGGGCTAAAGAGGAGGGAGATCTTCCAGTGTGTTATCAGCGTTCAGTTCAAAAGCCAGCATTTCTGATGGTATGGGGGTGCATAAGTGCATACGGTATGGGCAGCTTGCATGTTTTGGAAGGCACTATGAATGCTGAAAGGTATATAAAGGTTTTAGAGCAACATATGCTCCCCTCCAGACGGCGTCTATTTCAGGGAAGGCCTTGTGTATTTCAGCAGGACAATGCAAAACCACAACAGCATGGCTTCATAGTAGAAGAGTCCAGGTGCTGAATTGGCCTGCCTGCAGTCCAGATCTTTCACCTATAGAGAACATTTGGCGCATCATTAAATGAAAAATACTTCAAAGACGACCACAAACTCTTCAGCAGCTGGAAACCTATGTCAGGCAAGAATGGGACCAAATTCCAACACCAAAATTCCAGAAACTCATAACCTCGATGCCCAGACATCTTCAAACTGTTTTGAAAAGAAGAGGAGATGCTACACCATGGTAAACATGCCCCCGTCCCAACTATTTTGAGACCTGTAGCAGGCATCAAATTTGAAATGAGCTCATTTTGTGCATTAAATTGTACAATTTCTCAGTTTAAACTTTTGTCATGCGTTCTGTTATATTATGAATAAAATATTGGCTCATGTGATTTGAAATTCTTTTAGTTTTCATTTTATTCAAATTTATAAAACTTCCCAACATTTCCGGAATTCGGGTTATATATAAATCAATGAATCTTATAAAATAATGTTGTTTTTTTTTTGGTAGTTGCACAACATTTTGCATTTTATTTAAACTAACCTTGCCTTAAAAAAGGTCAAAACGTTGGTTGAATTTGTCTTAAACTATTAATAATCATTAAAACAGTTGTATATAAAAAAAAAATCAATATGATGCTGTGTCAAGTAATTTTATGAGTGAATTTCATTTATTAATTAATGTGTTTTTGAATAAATTAATTGATCCAGGCAATGGTAATGTTTATATCAGCGAGAAGGGCTTTGAATCTGATACTTAAATAAAAATGAATAAAAAATGAGAAAGTGACTTTTAAGTGAAAAATATCCTTAGTCAAGGGAGTCCACGCAGTATGCAGACTCATGCTGTGTGTTTTATCACTGAATTAGCTTTGGGATCTAAAATAATACAGCGTCTGCAGAATAAATAAATGTCCACGGCCTACTAAAAATGCTAGACTTTTGAAATCAGCTTTAATTTCAGTACCATGTAGCGCTGTATAAAAGCGTATCACTGTAATTCATTGTGTATGAACTGTTTGCGTTCGATGTTTGCTCTGCAGCCCACAGTTTCCGTATTTTTGCTGTGGAGAATATGAAGACGAGCAAAGTGTTTGTTTTGGGATTAGAGATGCATACGCAAATTAAAGAGGTGTCGCCTGCTCGCGTGGAATTACTCAACAGCGGGATACAAAACAAAACCGATGCTTTAAGAGCCTGGAGTCATAGAGGCTGCCAGAGAAAGGTCTTTTTGTGCAGTAATCACTATGTGGCTGTAGGCTTTAATGTCTTGTTCAATGCCCCAGAGCGTGTGCTTTGTCACAAAGATCCAGAATTGATCCCCAGAGCTTATTTATTTACTTGAAATTCAAACTGTTGTTGTTTTTGTCTTTGGCTGAGTTGGACAGGATTGAGGTGGAAAATGCGTTCAGTCAGGCTCGAGCAAAACAGGTCAGTTACACACTGCCTTGATACTGTAATTACTAAAGGAATATACAATACATGTGTTTGTGATATAATGTTGAACACTACAAAAATGAATTTCAAAGTATTTCTTACAGTATTTTCTTACAGGCTACAGTGACACGCTTATAATAGAAGTGAATGGGTCTAATCTGTAAACATGAAAATACTCTGTTTCAGTAGTACAACCACAAGACGTAAACAATGAGTGTTAACATGATTTTATGTGGGAAAAAAAAAAAAATCACTTACTAACCTTTCCTGTGTGAAAGTATATCTAATTTTAGTAAGTTGTTGCTATGACAATGTAAAATGACTGCAAAAATTATGCTTTAAACAGGTTTACAATTCAAATAATACTCAGAGAAAGTAATGTGCTTTTATAAATTTATAAGCTTTGTATTTATGCTTCTAAAATCTTCAAAATTGGCCTGTTTTACTTCTATTTTGCCAGGCATGTTCTATTTTAAAGTTGCTTGTTATTTGTACAATTCAAATAATAATACACAATTTTTAGCTAATACATGAATGTATTTGCTTTTATAAAATTATACGCTTTACATTTCTGCTTTTAAAATCTCCATAAATTGGTCCGATTCACTTTCATTGTAAGTGCCCCATTTTTGCCTTTTGTGCAGGTGTATCATGTTGTAGTATTATTGATTATTTTTTTCCAATTTACATACACTTTTTTTTTCCCGCAGAAGAATTAACGTAAGTGCTTTTATAGATTTATAAACTTCACATGCTTTTAAAAAACCTCTAAAAACGTTCACCATTTGTTCCATTGAAAGATAAACAGACAGATACATCACACAATACAGACACTAGTGAAACTGTGTGACTTTCTGCTGGTGTGGAATAGATGCTTTGGGAGAAGAGAGAATTGTGTCAATGGCATGAAATTAGGCCAGTGGCATTGGCCATAGAGAAGATTATTTAATACTGCAAACACACATATTCAAGATGTTTTTCTAGGAAAAATAACAGTGACCTTCCTCCAGCAGATGGTGGAAGATCGCAGCACCGGTTGGGTGGGACGACTTCCCAGATGATTGTGTATGACAAAGACACATATTCGACATGACATCAACGCCTTTAAAATCTGGGCCTGATTTTGTGAATCTAGGGCCAGTCATCTGAGCAATGCTCGTTGAAGTGGTGAAATATTGCATACCAGACAAACCACACAAAAGTCACTTAGAAGTTTCATACAAATGGTTAGGGTTTTGTTCAAATCTCTAAACCAAAAGTATGAGCAATAGCAATCACCACTAATAATGCCATTTCCATCTGAAAATGACTTGGTTGCCGTAGTTTTAGTTCCCCATAGTTTTTTAATCACTTCAAGTTCCAGGGCTAATTTCTTATTGTCGTCATTTTAGCAATGGAAACCTTGAAGTGACGTGCAAAGATTCAGTTTCTATATTTAGGAGAAAGACCAACCTGAACTCATCAGGATCTTTTGTGGAGTCAACAGAGAGGAAAAGGCCCATTCATTTTCAAAAAGACTAATTCTGACTTATCAAAGTCTTTGCCATTGATAGGGTACAGACATCTTCAACATTTTCTCATTACTTTTACCTGAACACAGTGCAGGATGACATAAATGAAATCTTTATCTTTGGACCTCCTGTTTGTTTGCTTGCCTTTGTCAAAAGAACACACCTCAGAGTCTATATGATATTTTAAAGCCTTAATCTTTAGATTACCTATGCTATCATTTAACTCTTATTTAAAATGAAAATTTGCTGAAAATGTACCCACCCTCAGGTCATCCAAGATGTAGATGAGGTCGTTTCTTCATCTGAATAGATTTGGAGAAATGTAGCATTACATCACTTGCTCACCACTTGCTCTGCAGTGAATGGGTGCCGTCAGAATGGGAGTCCAAACAGCTGATAAATACATCACAGTAATCCACCTGACTCCAATTGATTAATTAATGCCAATTAATTGTGAAAAGCTGCATGTTTGTAACAAACAAATTCATTATTGCATATTACTCTCCTGATTCAGAAAAGACTGGAGAAATGTTTCACTGCAGGAGAAAGCAGTATTATGGATAGAGGACTTGTATTTTAGTTTGAATTAAAAAACTTTTTTCTTATTGATTTGTCTTATTGGTGGGTTTGTTTATTATCACAAACATGCAAACTCATGGACTCAACTGGAGTGGTGTCAATTATTTGTGGATTATTGTGATGTTTTTATCAGCTGTTTGGACTCTTATTCTGACGGCACCCATTCACTACAGAGGAACCATTGGTGATCAAGTAATGCTAAATTTCTCCAAATCTGTTCTTATGAACAAACAAACTCTTGGATTGCCTGAGAGTTGAGTACCTTTTCATTTTTGAGTGAACTATTCCTTTAAAGTTACTTTTTTTTTTATTCAGACAAAACAGTGTAGAATTTGTTTATATGCCATAACTACTACTACTATTTTTTTTTTTTTATTTAGGTTTTTTTTGCTTCTAGCACTTTATACACTTCAAATTCGCATATATTTCCATGTGTCTTAACAATTTTGCTGCCTTTGGGTTGTTACAGTTAGAGGTGTGAGTGGTTTTGTAATGTGAATCATCATCACAGGACAAACAAAGTGAGTCAGACGGAGATCTTCAGAACCATAATTAGCAGTTTTCTCTTTTCTTCATTTAACAAAGGGAAGAGATTGATAGCTCCGGCTATGCGTTTTGGATTCACGCCTAGTTGTTAATGTGGATTGTTTGAGTCAAAAAGACAAAAGGGTGTCATGCCTTATGTGTGAGTTCAAATGCAGGTGTCCGGGTCATTTTTCTTCCTTTTGCTGATCGTAGGTTTTCAAGCTACGTTGTGCCAAAGAGGTACATTGTGCTCCAATGTGCTTTGTGAACTCTTTTTTTTTATGGTTCTGTCTCTCAGGATGGATTGAACCATTTTATTTGGCCTTTTTTATTGATATAGATAGTGGAGACAGCCAGATTCAAACCCAAATGAGCACCATGGCTTGATGTACCAGACTATTAGATCACAGCTCCAACAGTCCAGCTTTCTAAAATGAGCTGTAAGACGTACAATGATTGGATATCTCTGCCTTTGAAGAAAGAAACAAAGAGCTGAGCAAGAAATGTTGTGTGTTGTTTGTGTCTACTCAAAGAAGATGCAGAATCTGACCTCTCGTAGGAGTCGGTGGTAGCGAATAAGAGATATTGATTGGCCGGCATCACACGTGGTTTTCCTCTCTGTGTCCAGAGCTTTATCATGGATCTCCGCTTTAGTCAGTTTGAGCCGAAGGGCTCTAGCACCAAACAACTTTCCACGGCAGGAAAACTTTCTGGCGATCGATACGCTGCTCAGCTGTCCTCAGCGAGGGCAGTGGTGTCAGCTGTGATTATGCTGTCAAAAGAAACTGCTGAAACTCATTGGAATGTTTTATTAACCTCCACTCTAGTGAGAACAAATCAATATGGTGACATATTCCCACCTTATCAGAGAGTATTAACCGTATCGTATGGAAGGTGTCGTGGCTCAGACCTGTGGAAAACCTCTTTCTGCCTCAGAGTGAAAAATAAAGGTAATTGTGACTTTAAACTCTGTAATTGTGCCTTAATTTCTTGTAATTGTGATTATATCTTGCGATGTGACTATCTCCCAACACAATCTCACAAGTGAGACTTTGCTTCTCGTAATTGTAACTTTATATCTCTAAATGTGACATTATATTTCACCATCGAGCCTTTACATCTCACAGTGCGACTATATTGTGACTTTATATCTCAAAATATAACTGCTATCTCATAATTATTATGACTGATTTTCTTGTAATTATGACTTTATATATCAAAATGTGATTTTATATTTTACAATGTGACTATATCTCACAATCAAAACTTTGTAGCTATATCTCAAAATGTAACTTTTTTTAATCTCATAATTATGACTTAGTGTCACCACCAGTATGGGAAACCATGTCTCAAAATGTGACTTAGTTTCCCATAATTGTTCATCTCAGGGTGACTTTATATCTTGAAATGTGATTTCATAATGTGTTCTTACAATTCAGTGTCATATCTCACAACGTTACATTATAATTCATAATTATGATGTAGTTTCTCACAATTGTGACTTTATATCTCAAAATATTACTTTATATTTCACAATGTGACTTCATATATAATAGTTATGACTTAATTTCTTGTAATTTTGACTTTGTATCTCACAGTTGAGACTTTGTAAATATGTGACTCGTAACTATCTCATAATTTTGACTTTTTTTTTGTAATTGCGACCTTGTATCTCCAAATGTGACTATATATCTTTCATTGCGACTATAAGACTTTCTTCTGTATATCTCATATGATTGTGTTAAGTCTTTTATATCTCACAGTTGAGACTTTAAATCTCATTGTTTCTATACTATTGCGACCTTATGTCCAAATGTGACTATACCTTGCATTGTGACTATTATGCTTTCTTCTTAATATCTCATAATTATTACTTAGTTATTGTGACTTTGAATTTCAAAATTTGACTATATCTCACAATGTAGTCTTTATATCTCATAGTTGAGACTATATCTCACAATATGACAATCTCAAAATTTTGACATTGTTTTTTTTGTAATTGCGACCTCGTCTTGCATTGTGACTATAAGGCTTTCATCTGTATATCTCATAACTATGACTTAGTTATTGTGACTTTGAATTTCCAAATGTGACTATCTCACAATGGAGTCTTGTACCTCAAAATGTGACTATATCTCAAAGTTGATTCTTTATATCTTAAAATGTGACCTTGTATCTCATATTATAAATATGAATTTGTTTCTCGTAATTTTGAAATTTTACATCACAATTACCTTTTTTAATTTTTCTCTGAGGCAGAAACAAGCCTCCACGCAGACCTCTTTAGGTTATAAATCAACCCGATTTCACATGATCGCAATGTCCCATCCAGAACTGTACGTCTCGTCTCTGTGCCTCTGTGTTTGTTTATGTACGTGTGTGTCTTTGAATTTATTGACTGTTTAATCAACAAGCATCTGTCATCACTTGTGGAGAAGTGGCTGATAGATGACACAAAGAGATGTCCTCTGGGATTGAGCGAAAGTGAGAGCGTGAGAAAGAGAGAGTGTTTTTAACAGCTGTCCGACTCACTCTCACCCTCACGTCATGCCTTTGCCCACTGTGTCATCTGTCGTGCTGACAAATGAAGCGACCGTGTTCTCCCACGAGTCAAAGGTTTGTCCTCCTCCACAAAATCTCAGCTGTGACCTCAGACTCTCCTTGTATTATTGACTGAGTCATGAAGATGTATTCTCAGCAGATATGCCTCTTTTTTTTTTTCACAGGCCGAGCAACAAGATAAGTGATCTGAGATCAGTTGAAACGCCTCCTGTGCATTCCTCAACCGAATTTCAGCACTTAATAATTTTCTCCGCAGTCATTGTGTGCAGATGTTTCGCATACCAGCCTGGATGCTGTTGTTTTTCGTTCACCAACACGAAATTCATTTCTGATGTATATATCAAGGTCACCATGCCTCACCATAACTATGGGCTATTGTTATGGGCTCCTGTCTACTGTATAATTTTCATCCTCATATTCCAAACAATCAGTATTTCAAGCTTCTTGATGACCAGAATCCATTTAAAACTCAATTGCAAGCCTGTGAACACTGAAATCCAATCTTTTGGAACAAAATGTTGATCTCGGTTTACCGTCAATATCCTCCAATGCGTGAGATTGCAGTGAGCTTGTCGATCTATCACTGCTGCCATAAACAAAGTAATATGTAAGGAAATGGTTTCTAATTTAGATCCACAAATTCTTGCCTAAAAACTGTATGAAAGTTTGCAAATGCCATTTCTTTGTGTTGATGCGCTTTTGTAAAACAGGAAATTGAACTCTTTTCAGTTAACCTTATTTTGTTACGTTACAGCCAAGCAGAACCATGATTAGCTATTTTGCTATAGTTGTTAGAAATTGTTGTTGAAAAAAGCAAAAAATAATTGTATCGATAAGAGAAATCAGTTTTCGTAAACTAACACTTAGGAGATATTACAAAAATATTATTTGAATGTTTAAAATAATCTAAAATATCTGCTATTATTTAACTTCTCGTACACTAGCAAATATAATCCAATAAAACTCCTCCATTGCTTTATTATGCTTCTAATTAGCATGTTTGTTATTTAATTATTGTCCTAATTATTGTCCGCATGTTTTCTTATATTACTAGGATTTATATATATATATATATATATCCTAAATTTTTAATGTTCTCTCAGATTTGTGGACCCCACTAAATATGGCTTAAAAAGTCTATCTATCTATCTATCTATCTATCTATCTATCTATCTATCTATCTATCTATCTATCTATCGATGGATAGGTAATGATTAAATGTGTATAATTAAATGTATAAAATAAATATATAATGCTTAAAATTATTGTCCTTAAAGCATGTGTTAGTTTGTAGGCAAAGTTATAACTAATCAGTTTTAGAGAAATGCAATTGTTAGCACACTAACATAACACTAAGTAACTTTTAGATAGCCTATTAATTTCCAGCTGGACTTGGCCGGTCATTGTGCTCTCTGAGTGCGCGCTACTACTTGCCGTCTTCACTCTTGACACTGATGTGTTCACAAGGTCAACAAGTTCACACGATGCCAACTAGCAGGAAGCATCTGGTGTGAACAAGCTGGCCTTTTTGGTGGTGTGTCCAAAAGCATCTGTATCACGCACACTCACCCGCATCCATTGCAGTACCGTTGTTTGCTGTCAGGGGGCGATATTAGACTTCACTAACCACTCAGCAAATGAGAATACAGGCTTCATTGTGATAGGCTCTCGGCTGGCAGAACCTTTTTTCCCTGTCTCTGTTGTCTCCTGACTGTCGACGACTCTGTCTCTTCTCCTCCTCCTCCTCCTCCTCCCGCGTTCCTTCTCTCCTCTGGATTAAATTAGCTGCAGAACGGAAGACTCCATCACTGCTGCATCCATTGATGTATAAAGGACTAGTTTAAAATAGGATTGAAAGCATAAAGGGGAATAGCTACAAGGATTTTGGCAGGGGTGAGTAGATCCAAGCCAGTGATCGAGGAGCGCATCATCTGGACCGCTGGAATTACAATTGGGATACAGTAGTTTTATGGGAAAGAGGGGGAGGAGAGAGCCATTATAATTATGGATGATGACAAGTGAGATATTTATTTAGGATTCCTGACCAAAGAAGTCTACTGGTGAGATGTTTCCTTTTGTCATTTCCTTGGAATGGTGTGACGGTATTCTGAAGTGTCCTTTCCGCCGCAACAGCTGTGCAAGCTTGATTTGTTGCATTTTTATTTATTTATTTATTTATTTAACTTGAGCGACGTCTTCCATTCACAATGTCATGCAGAGATTTGACAATAGAAAATTTTGACAATGGTGATTCTTCTAGCTTTATGAGAAAGAGATTATGGTCGTGTTAGAAAGGAAAACTGGTTTAGACACCTTCCATGAATGGATTTTGGAGTACCAGGTTTTTGCCTTTGTTAACCGGTGACAATGAGATGTAATGTATTCTGAACTTGTGAAATGGTGTGCAGGTTTATGCCAGATGCTTTTATTCTCAGAGGATCTTCTCACACACTGTGCTGGATTTTTGAATTTCCAAGCAGTGTATCCATGCTCAACTGTGCTGAATGGTCAAGGTTATGATTGGAGAAGGAAAAAAAAGGTAGAGCTGCTTAGCTCTCTTGAGGCAGAGTAGCGCGAGATGATTTGTCATTTTTCTGTCCTTTGTTCACCTTAGAGAAACGGTAGAAAGCACAAGTTCTCAAGCTACCTTTTATTTTCAGCATTTGTCTTGGTGTCTCTCGGGGACTTTTGCTCAAGATGTTATTAGGGAGCCTTTGGAAGACTATCTGTCTGATAAATATAAGCCAGACAACACAGTCTGTTGAATGCATCAGTAAAGGGAATCTTTAGGGAATCGCATTGTATTTAAATACAATTATTCGTATTAAATTGAAACGAGCTCCAAATATCACCTGCTTGAATGTGACAACTTACAGCTTTTGAAAAGCTTATTCAGACTCAACAAATTGGACATGCTAATGCTAAGTAATACATGCTGCATAAGGGATTTCATGAAGTGCCTGAGAGGCTTGAAAATAAACATAAATTGTAAGGACCTAAGAGTGAACCTTGTGGAACTCCGCTTATTCAAACATACCATTATGCATTCAAACCAACAACTTTGTCTAAAAGTTTTTTTAAAAGCATTAAAAAATTATATATATATTTATACAGTGGTTGACAAAAATTATTAGAACACTAGTATTTTCACCAGCTAAAAAATGGTTATTTTTCAGTTATTTCTATCTTTTTCTGTAGTGTGTGAGTAGGAAATATCAGTTTACACTTCCAAACATTCATTTTGCCATTAATTGTAATAATTCAGTGAGATTTTTGTCTGACAGCAGCCAGTGCTCCACACAGAGATCTGATCTGATCATCATCAGTCTGTCTGGAGTGACATGAAGAAACAGAACAAACTGAGACTAAATCCAGAAGAACTGTGGCAACGTCTCCAAGATGCTTCAAGAAACCTACCTGCAAAGCTACCTGAAAAACTATGCGCAAGTACACTGAGGGCAAAAGCTGCTTTAAATGCAAAGGATGCTCACACCAAATGTTGCTTTAATTTAGTTAATAGATGTTAATTGATAAAGAAAATCTATTTATGACATTATTTTTTGACGGCATCCTCATTTTACAGCATTTTTACATAAGTGCCTAAAACTTTTAGCAGTACTGTAGCTTTGCAGGTAGGTTTCTTGAAGCATCTTGGAGACGTCGCCAGTTCTTCTGGATTTAGTCTCAGTTTGTTGTGTTTCTTCATGTCACTCCAGACAGACTGATGATGATCAGATCAGATCTCTGTGGAGCACTGGCTGCTGTCAGAATGCTGCAAACAAAAATCTCACTGGATTATTACAATTAATTGCAAAATGAATGTTTGGAAATGTAGACTGATTATTTATTTATTTTTATTTTTTTGTTATTTATTGTGTTATTTATTTATTATATGCTACCTAACCTTACTCTATAAGGCTGTACACCCTGTCAGCAATTGACAAGAAAATATAATGAGGGGGAGCTACACACTTTAACTTCATTAAATAATTGTGTGGGTGTCTCAGGTTCTGCATTTACCAGTTAACTTACTTTTTATTTATTTTATTTTTTTATTTACCTTTTTCAGGAGGTGTTGTGGATAAAGATCTCCGGCATTATCTCAACCTACGGTTCCAGAAGGGTTCAGTGGACCACGAGCTTCAACAAATAATACGTGACAACCTCTACCTCCGGACTGTGCCGTGTGAGTAACCTCTACATATACATTCATATAGTTTGGGTTTCTTAGCATTGGTCATATCCATAAGTATGGTGTACAAAATCCTGATGAGGAACTTCAAGAGGAACCTTCAAAATAAGGAACTGGTTCCATGTTGTCCTTACCAGGTGTGATGTAGTAACACTAAGTTTTATGCAACAACCCTGAACATCTGAACAACTGAACATCGTTTTCATCTGACAAGCAATGCCATTTTGCACAGTTGCTTTGCTCACAGTGAAATCTCATTGGTCCAGAATTCTGCTCCTCATGACTGTACATTAACTATCATCTATGCACTTTTACATTTAGTGTGGACAGACAGATTGCTTGTTGCATAGTGCCTAGTTAGGACAAAGGAAGTGTCCATTTTTTTGTTGTACTATTTTAGTATTTTTGGTAGTATTTTTCTAACAAAACATTCTCCTGGTCTTATCATATATATTAATGGAACTTTTGTTCATTTTGGAAAGAGAGTGAGGACGGGCTCTCCGAAGCTGCCAGCAGATCTGTGAGGGAAGGTAGTGACAGCTAAAATGAGCCAACCTGTAATAATGTGGAAGTTGTTATTGTTGTGTGGGGGGTTATGGGAGAAACATGGAGACAAACCCTCCCTGATATGTCTGGGTGCCATCTCAATGTATGATGCAACCAGATAGAAAGAACCGATATGGCTTATTTTGGTTTAAAGCTCTATGAATGGGTTTTTACTCAGTCAGACATAATAGGAAAAATTGTAATTTTGCGCAAAGCGGCAGCTTCCAGTTAGAGGTAAAAGACAGTGTTTCTAAATCATATGCAACAC